>NC_142929.1:187663064-187818064 GCF_046866305.1 Octopus bimaculoides | reverse complement strand
GGGGACGAGTGGCTAAGTGGTTAAAATGCTTGCTTTCCAACCACATAGATTCATGTTCAGTCTTACTGTGTAACATCTTTATGACCTCGAGAAAAGGTTTGTGACTGGATTTGGTAGGCAGAAACTGAAGGAAGCTCTTTGTGTGTGTGTGTGTGTGTGTGTGTGCATGTGTGAGTCAGTGAGTGAATATTTGTGCCTCCCTATTTTGTCAATATAGTGTTCCCTGGTGTTGTGGTTCTGCATCCAAATGCACTTGGGTCCAATGCAGAAGTTTCAAATAACCACAATGGTGAAACATATGTAGGGAACAAATGATATACACTGCATCTTGTGTTATCATAATTTCACATACATACATACATATATAAAGCATGTACATATGAGGAGTGTACATATGAGGAGTGTTCATTAAAGATTTCCCCTGACCAACTTCCAGTTATTACAGGAAACGGAACTTTTACAGGTATAATCATACATGTCTCTACATGTCACATTGTAAATTGCAGCTTTCCACTAGCATTTACTTGTCTTTTACGGCCACTGAAGTGGACTAAGGTGTTATAATGGAGGAAGCTGAATGCAGATCAGCGATCAGGTTCATATACTTGAAAGGCTGTACACCAAAAGAAACTTTCGATGAAATGAAAGAAGTTTATAGTGACAATGCACCATCATACAATGTAGTCAAGCACTGGCATCACCAGTTTAAATGAAGTCGGACGTTGGTGGAAACTGCTCTGCTCCTATTCCTTGATGACCACATTCCACCATTGATGATGACACCATCCATAAAGTAGAAGCCACCATTTAGGAGGATTGCTGCATAGCTATTTGGCAACTAGCCCAAGAAGTGAAGGTAAGTATAGGGTCTGTGTTAAAATCATTCACGACCATTTTCACATACGGAAGTTGTCTGCACAATGGATTCCCAGGATGCTCACACCTTTTCAGAAGCAGGAACAAGTCAATTGCACCCGGGTTCTTTTGGCAATGTGCCAAGAAAACAAGAACTTTGCAGGAAGACTTATCACACAGGATGAAACATGGGTCCATCACTATGATCCTGAGACTAAAGTCCAGTCAAAGCAACAGCGGCATGATAACTCACCACCTCCAAAGAAGGTTCATATCCAACCCTCAGCAGGCAAGGTGATGCCCACAGACATTTGGGACCAGCACAGAGTAGTGATGATGGATTTTCTGCCAAAAGGCATAATTAATGGGACATATGATTCTCTGCTGCAGAAATTGCAGGACACCATCAAAGCAGAGAGGTGTGGCATGCTGACCAAAGGAGTCCACCTCCTCCAACACAACACCCCAGTTCACAATGCACATATTGCCCAGATGAAAGCAAACTCCTGCAGTCATGAAATCGTTCCTCATCCACCTTACTCTCCAAACCTAACCTCTTTCCAACCCTTAAGTCTTTTTTGAAGGGGAAGCACGTTTCGGATGATGATGAATATATTTCTGAGGAAAGTCTTGAACTCCAGACGCAACCTACGGACTTCTATAGATGACATCTTCAAAGCTACATAAAGCGATGAGAGAAGTGTCTCACCACTGGTGGTGGCTATGTAGAGAAGGACTAATAATTATGTCAAGTTTCGCTGATCCCAGTGGGTCAGGGGAAATCTTTAATGAACACCCCTCATACATATATATTAGACATATACATTGTATCCCTCTCTTGGAGAGGCACAAGCACCTACACACGACCCAGCAAGTAAAGTGAGATCACAGCCGTAGCCTACACCAGAGTCGCAAAACCAGCCCACTTAAAAAGTACCTTTGGATCGTCGGACAACATGCCATGTTTGAGGAGACCTATTGAGTCAAGTAAATCAAAATCAAAATCAAATCAAATCACAATCAAATAGAAATTCTAGTTGTGGCCGATGCCAGTGCCGCCTGACTGGCTTCCATGCTGGTGGCACACAATAAGCACCATTCATGCGTGGGTCTTGCCAGTACCGCCTGTCCGTCTCACTGTGCTGGTGGCATGTAAAAAGCACCATCCGAATGTGATCGATGCCAGTACCCCACCCTGACTGGCTCTTGTGCCAGTGGCATGTAAAGAGCACCATCCAAATGTGTTCGATGCCTGTGCCACCTGACTGGCTCCCATGCCGGTGGCATGTAAAAAGCACCCACTACACTCTCAGAGTGGTTGGCGTTAGGAAGGGCATCCAGTTGTTGAAACACTGCCAGATCAGATTGGAGCCTGGTGCAGCCTCCTGGCTTGCCAGTCCCCAATCAAACCATCTAACCCATGCCAGCATGGAAGACAGATGTTAAACGATGATGATGATGATGATGTATATACCTACACATATTTAGTAAATGTTACTAAACTACTCACCAGGATGAGGGTTCCTAGCATTACAGGCCATATCATCAGCAACCATCAATATAATGTGACTGTAAAATAAATTAATATACTGTATTATTCCAAAGAAAACAATACCACTCCACACAAACACCATTCTAATTGCTTTACTATTTTGTTAATCCATTGATTTTATGTGGTTAAGAAGTTCACTTTGCAACTTGTAGTTTCAGGTTCAATAAGTGTCTTTTATCCTAGCCTCAATTTGACAAAACCTAATGACTGATATTTGGTAAACAGAAACTGTGTAGATCCTGTTGTGGGACTGTTCCTATTGTTGGATTATAGACTTGATCTGTTACCTGATTTCACATCATCACCTCACTCTAGCAAATATTCAAGCCAGATCTGTGACCTGAGAATAATTTCCTCCATAAAAGTCTCAGACACCATAAAAGAGTTATGAATGGTGCTCAATTATTTCTGATAAAACAATATTTGTTTTAATAAGTATTACACTCCAACTTAATCACACATTCCTGTTTGATGCCTATAGCACACAATGTCACCATTTTGAGTTCCACTCCACACAGAGCAAAACATTTCAATGCCAATATTGACAGGATATGATAAAGTTCAGTCTAACAAACTCATGCAATGAGCCAAAAAGAATATTTATTTAACCAAAATTAAACTTGTAATGAAAAGACAATTTTTCCAAAGAAGGTAAGGAAAGAACTCCAAAAGTTAAACTGATTAAAACATAAAGGTATGCATGCAATGGAGAGTGGGTCTGAATACAGTGATAATTCTGAATATATTTCAGCCTAATAGACCTCCTCTAACACATACAAGATCACAGGACAACTGAACAAAGATATATAATCATTGAAGATCATTCACCTATTAGGCAAATTTAAAATAAAAGTATCACTTCTCAGTTCTATGATGTAGTAAGTGTTAGATTATACTTCTCTGAGGAAGTCTAATAAGACTGAAATGTGTTCAGGGCTGTCATCATAATTAACCAATGAACTAACTCACTCTATACTGCATATTTCAATTTAATTTTTAATCAGTTTTAATTTTAGCAACCTTTCCTAAGCCTTCCTTGTAAATATTGTAAAGAACAGCTTTTCTTTTCATTCCAGATTAAATTTAATATGATTTGAGTGAAAATTCTTTTTAGCACATTACACTTAAAAAGGTTTCCATGAAAAGAAATTGATCAACAGTCATAGTAAAGACTACAGTAGAGTAGACAAACAGCTATTTGTACATCAGGACACTGAATTATTGATGTCATATTTCTAGTGAGGCTACTGCAACAGAATTTAGTCATAAATAAACAACTCTATTTTGAATTTAATAAAATAATTTTAATAAGATTTGGGTTGTCTGCAGAATAGCATCTTATTTGACCTATAAAACAAAATGAAAAATAAATAATTTGCTAGAATAATTTTAAAAAGTAGTGAAGATCATTCACCTATTAGGCAAATTTAAAATAAAAGTATCACTTCTCAGTTCATGCTAATCCTTTAATACCATCTTTCTTAAACTGACAAACCCTATGTACCCCCATCAAAACAAATATATTTGTGAAATTGCTTAACTTTCCCAAAAGATTTTACATCCATATTTGCACAGTGTTGGACAAATTCAAACATTTTTAAACTCTTCATTCTGTTAAACATGGCAATTTCTACGCTTTCTTTTTGAGCCTCAAAGCCCACCCCTATGAGAATCACTGCTTCACTAACTCTTTAACTCTTCAGCATTTAAACTGGCCATATCCAACCCAAACATTCTACCTGTTTCATGTTTAAGCTAGCCAGTTCTGGTCACTCACACCTATTCTATAACATCATTTTAAAAATGAACAATCACATCATCAAAACCTCACAGCTATGAGATAATACATAATTAATTCAAAACAACATGAATAAATAAGCATTACATTTCACAGAGTAATCTGAATGCTTGAGGGTTAAATGCATGATCAAATCATTTACCTATCTGGTATTCCTAATCGCTTTACACTTCGATAAATAGATAATACATTGGCCACATGACGATAATTGAACCAAAACCGGGATGTATCCACAAGCACTGCCCAGTTATTTGTGTGTCCACTTTGGAAAAATTCATTAACTTTATCCTAGAAGTAAAACAGAAATAAAACAGTCAAGTGATTTATTGAAAATTGAAAGTGAATGAAGACATTAAAGTAAATCGGAGATAAGAGAATAGAAATGAGATTTATTGATCACAATTTATGCAAACTTCAGCCATTCAAAACACACGTTAGTGACCAGGTCTTAGTTCATGTGACAAAAATTTTGACAGCAAATAATAAATGTTTAAGTGAAGTTGACAATCTTCATTGTGATTTTGAATGGCTAATATGTATCCTCCATGCTGCAATCATTTTAGTTTCAACACATGATCTCAGATCAAATCACTTGCATGACAAGTACACCTTTGAAATTCAGTTAACATATCACTCTAAATCTACTTTGTATTCTTAGAACTACACTCTTGGAGTGATTGGTGTTAGGAAGGGCATCCAGCTATAGAAACCATGCCAAAATTAGACTGGAGTCTGGTACGCTCTCCAGCTTACCAGTTCCTGTCAAACCATCTAACCCATGCCAGCATGGAAAATGGACACTAAATGATGTTGATGATGATGATGAGAATCACCAATAACATCATTCAAATTCAGTCATTGTCATCCTCGTCATATTTAGAATAATGGATTGACAGAATCAATAAAGCAACAGAGGACAAAATGATACATGGTATTCAGTTAAATCCTTTTACATACTAAGTTCAAATCCCTCTAGTTTAACAGGGTTGACAAAGTAATTAACAATCAAGTATTGGGGTTGATCACCTTAAAATGTATTGCTTACATTTAAATCATGTTAAGACTTGCCATTGATCATGTGTAAGGCTGAAAAAGCATGTAACAATAGTTTTGGTGACATGCTGATGATATTTAGGGCTGTTACTCCATGCAGCCATAGTTAAGATGTGTTGACAATATTAAGGATGTATTATTAGTCACAGGTTTGAGGAGTTGCAAATATTTAGGGCTATATACTATAATCAGTTACAAGTTCAATGCCTCAATCACTTGAAACTAAATCATGTCACAGACATTAAACCAATACATGTGTCATTGATTAGCAAGGATTAACATATGTGTCATGCTAATCCTTTAATACCATCTTTCTTAAACTGACAAACCCTATGTACCCCCATCAAAACAAATATATTTGTGAAATTGCTTAACTTTCCCAAAAGATTTTACATCCATATTTGCACAGTGTTGGACAAATTCAAACATTTTTTAACTCTTCATTCTGTTAAACATGGCAATTTCTACGCTTTCTTTTTGAGCCTCAAAGCCCACCCCTATGAGAATCACTGCTTCACTAACCTTTTTGGTCCCTGTACTCTTTCTCAAACATTTGATAATGGAAACTGTAAAAGCCTACAGAAAAACCATTCCTATTTTTAAGTGGCAGATTTAACGTCATTTTGTTTTCTACCACTTGGATGCCTTTAAACAGAATCTGTTTTGCTGCAATCAATTAGACCACGCAACCAGTTTAAAGATGGCTTTAGCCGTTCCTCCCAACAGTTTGGGAGACTGAGAGAAAGTTATGGGTATTATGTTCCGCTTGTGATTAAGTCAGAATAAAAACAAAATTTAAATAAAACATCCCCTCTTAAAGCAACAAATGTAAACGGATCAATATTGCTTTGATTGGAAAGTATATATGAATGTGAAATACTTCTAAAATCATTGTCATCCTCATCATCATCATTTAATGTCTGCTCTCCATGCTGGCATGGGTTAGACAGTTTGACTGGAGCAATGAGCTAGAGAGCAGCACCTGGTTCCAGTCTGATTTGACATGGTTTCTACAGCTGGATGCCCTTCCTAATACCAACCACTCCAGGAGTGTAATGGGTGCTTTTATATGTCACCAGCACAGGTGCCATTTACATGGCATCAGCAACAACCACAACTACGATGCACAGGTGCCATTTACATGGCATCAGCAGTGACCACGACTACAATTCATGGGTGCTATTTGCATGGCACTTGCAACAACTACAATTCACAAGTACCATTTACATGGTACTGTCAATGACCACAATTCTCAGGTACCAATTTACATAGCAATAACTAGTTTTGTTACATGCACCACACTTAATTCCTGTAGTTGTTATTGTTCAGCCCCAGGTCAGTTCAATGATCAAAGGTGTTGCAGTTGTAACTATCTGCTCTTTTTGTATATGCAGGGATACGCTGTTCAAAGTATCCTTCAATAAGACAACAGGGAGTGATTTAAAGAAAATTTGGCAGCTATTTCTAGTAATTCAAGCGACCGTGTAGAGGCTCACTTGTACTGAGGTTTCAGTTTGTTTCACACAATGACCTTGCGCTTCAGGAAGATAATCAGTACTTCCTCATACATTAAATATGACCAGCAAGCTTGTCATGATTAACTGTATATATTAGAGGATTATACTTTCTGAATAAATAACTGCATTATCTTGAATGAGGAAACCAATTATTCACATGTGTACAGATACACACATACAAACATATAGATAATATAGATATATGTGCATGCATGCTTGCGCGCGCGCGTGCGTGCGTGCATGCGTGTGTGTGTGTGTGTGTGTGTGTGTGATCATGATTTTATATGAGTTAGATGATTTGACAGGATCTGACAAGTCAGAGAACTATGCTGTGTTCCAATGTCTCAGTTTTGACATGGTTTCTATGGCTGGATGCCCATCTCAACTTTACAGAGTGTACTGGGTGTTATTTTTGTGAGACCACTGCTACTGAGGCTACATTACAGTTGGCAAGACTAAAAGACCACAACAACCTAAAGAAGAACATGAGAGAGAGGGTGAAGCATTATGAGAAGAAGAGGTTTATTGTTGTAAAGGGAAAGTAGAGAGGAGAGCAAACACTGTGGAGATGGGGTATATGGAATGGACAGGAGAAAGGAGAAGGAAGGGAAAGAGTAGTTTTATACATACATAAAAATATATACACACATTTTATACATGATATATATACATATCGTCATCATCATCATCATCATCGTTTAACGTCCGCTTTCCATGCTAGCATGGGTTGGACGATTTGACTGAGGACTGGTGAAACCAGGTGGCTACACCAGGCTCCAATCTGATTTGGCAGAGTTTCTACAGCTGGATGCCCTTCCTAACGCCAACCACTCCGAGAGTGTAGTGGGTGCTTTTACGTGCCACCGGCACGAAGGTCAGTCAGACGGTACTGGCAATGACCACGCTCGAAATGGTGTATTATACATGCCACCTGCACAGGAGCCAGTCCAGGGGTACTGGCAACGATCTCGCTCGAATGTCTTTTCACGTGCCAGGAAGGTGACGTTGGTAACGATCATGCTCAAATGGTGCTATTTACGTGCCACCGGCACGGAAGCCAGACAGCTGCTCTGGCAACGATCATATATATATATATATATATATATATATATATATATATATATATATATACACACACACATACACATCATCATCATCATAATACATATACATACACAACATCATCATAGAATATATATATACTGTAAGCGATATGAAATTGACTGTAATATAAATAGATTTTTTTTCTGTATTCAAACTCTCCATTTTCCTTATATAAAATGCCCTAGACAGAAAGGGCCATAGCTCAACTAATTAGGAAGAAAGCTTGCATAGATGAGATTTAGTTTGGATTAGTACCAGGGAGAAGCACCACCGACACTATCTTCCTGGTGAGCCAACTGCAAGAGAAATACTTGGCCAAAAATAAACCTCTGTATCTGGCTTTTGCTGACATGGAGAAAGTCTTTGACAGGGTCCCCCACTCCCTTACCTGGTGGGCAATGCAAAAGCTAGAGATAAATGAATGGTTAGTGAGAGCTGGATAAGCCATGTATAGGGATGCTGTTAGTAAGGTGAGAGTTCCAATGAATATAGCAAGGAGTTCAGTGTTCATGTAGTTCACCAGGGTTTGATTCTTAGCCCCTCTTATTTATCATGGTCTTTCAAGCTATAACAGAAGAATTTAAGACTGGCTGCCCTTAGGAGCTCCTCTATGCCAATGAGCTTGTTCTTATTGCCAAATCACTAACCAGAACTACAGAAGAAATTTAAGATATGGAAACATGGACTGGAATCAAAAGACCTTAGAGTTATTTAGCAAAGGCTAAAGTATTGACAAGTAGGAAAACAGACAAATCGCAGATCCCTTCAGGGAGATAGCCCTGCTCAATTTGTAGAAGAGGAGTCAGGAGAAACTTCATAAAGTGTACCCAGTGCACACATAAGAGGTGCAGCGATATCAAGGAAGACTAATAGAGAAAGTAGTCTTTACACATGGCAGATGTGCAGGTATTTTTTATCATTACATTAGACTCAATTAAGTTTGGTAAAAAGCTTAAGGTCTACTGGTGATAGGATTAACTTTCTTTAGCATGAATATTATGTGGGAAAACTAGTGAAATGGGTTTACAAAAAAAAGAACCTCTAAGCGGTCGTTCGGACTGTTAGAAAAAGTAGCCTTCACCTAACCGTTATAAACTCAAAGGTAAAATACAAAGAGAAACCAGAATAGAAATATAAATACGGTCATCATTAAAATTTTATATAAAAAAAAACAACAAATAATAATGTTTCAAATATGTTCATTTAATTCGTGTTTTTAAATAAACTATGTTTACTGTTGAGAGCTATGCGCCTGATTTCCTGTTCCGCCGATCGTATAAGAAGAGTTATGACGTCATTCTATATTAGATTGAACAATACTATAGCTGTTAATTGCTGGTGATGCGAACCAGAATATGAACTCACAATGCAGGGGCAGGGATACATACTAAGAGACATTATTTATATAACCCATTCAAAATAAACATAGATTGGAAAACTAAGTGTCTGAAGCATTGTAGTCATTTTCTTTTGATAATTTGATGATTGTGTTTCGGTACTGAAATACTTTTGCATATAAGGGATGTGATTAACTATTTTATGTTCTATGAAGTGTTCTGTATATTGAAATCATAGCCTTCATCTGTAATTGGGGTGAAGTTAAGCAATGTTGTTATTTACACTACACGGCTGTAAAAGATGGACAATTTTGTGCTTGTATTTCCTCTTGATCTTACGGTCGTTATAATTTCCTTAGAGAAAAAGAACACAGTAGATAATCTTGTCCTAGAAACATGCATGTCAAGCCGGCTGGAGCACTTTCCATCATAGGTCAGCTTGATCAGGACTGACCTGAGGCTTAAATGATAACTGACAATACAAGAGGAATACGTTTTCGTAAATCAAAACTGATTGTTTAGCACTTTCGTTATACTTGCGAAAATAACTAAAGCGCTAAGCTAAAGGTTTTATATATATTTATATACATATATTTACCTCATTCGCTTCACACACACTGTGGAATGACGAGAGTAATAAAAACAACACCAAACTGCCAACACATGCCATGACAGACGATAATACAGACACCATGTTTGTAGAAAATCGGGAAACTACTCCGGACTGTTACTCTCAATAAATAAACATATTCTTCATATATAACTGTGTTAGTTAAAAATATGAAACTTTAATATTAAAATAATATTTTTTATATATGTTGTGCAAAAACAGTACGCTATTATTATTTTTATTTTAGCATAATAGTAATGTTTTCAAACCGGAAGTCACTCTCATAGCAGTGACTGAAATGTTGCTAATAGCAACGTAACGCTGTTTATTATTTTTAATAAAATTGAAAATTCAATTCTTTCGACGTATTCTAAATGAATACATTTATTTTTCTTTTGAACATCATCGTTTGAAAAATAGATACTAACAACTAGAATGGATGCCTCTGATTTTAAAGACTATTTATCAAAATATAATATCCATGAATTATTTAAGGTAAGGGGAGAATTTCTTCAGACAAAATAAAATAATAAAAGAGGAATATAAATCTTCTCTTGACTTTTTCCTCTGTGCAAAGTCTTCCTTACCAATTCGTAAGTTGTGGTAATCACATATCATGTTAGCCGAATAAATACTCATCATTATCTTCATCAACGTCACCATCGTCGTCGTCGTCATCATCATCATCATGAAGAGACAATTACCAATCACAAAAGCTTTTGTGATCCAACCAACTTAACAAGGCAGTCACTCAAAAGCTAGTTCCTATCTTTGCCCTACTTTTTGATCTCTCTCTCTCTATGTCTCTCTCTCTCTTCCGGTCATAGAGTGACCAATGGTTTCGTATCCACAAACGGCTTAGCCCTATGGATGGCTCATCAGACCCTAAAACTTTAGAGTCTGATGAGCCATCTCTGGAGCTAAGCCCTTTGTGGATGTGAAACCATTGGGCACTCTATGACCAGACATAGACTCAACTACATATAAATACATTACTGCTCTATGCTTTAGAGTGTGTTGCTTTTTTTAGATATATGATACATAATGATGTGTGTATGTGTGCATTGTCAAACAGCATATTATTGGTTATAGCATATAACCAGTCAGAATGTTAATCTTCGGTTTCAGGTCAACTACTGCACTTGGCAATGACAATAACTCTTCAGACATTCTGGCCAAAAGCACATATTCTTTTTTATGCTGAAGGTATGCATAGTCTTAGTTGGTTCAGTGCAGGTAGAAAGAAGCAGAATGAAACGTGGGGAAAAGTCATAGCATTTTCGAGGGAAGTGGGGGGGTAAACAAGTGTTGCCTCCCATGGATCAATGTTAGCCATGGCTGAAGGGTATAAACTGTTCAGCCTGTACCAGCATGGAAAACAGACATTAAATGATGATGATGATGATGATGATGATGATAATACTTCATTATCAGCAGCAGCATCATCGTCATCAGCGTTCTAACATTTACTTTTCCATGTTTGCATGAGTCAAACAAAGGTATACTGGGGCAGAGTCTTCTACACTTCAAGCATTTGCCTTCTCTGTATACAGCCCAAGCCTTTAATAATGCAGTCTTCTCTCTTGCACACTATATCTGATTCCTCATATGTTCAGTTTTTCTCACTTCATTGGCACTCTACTGTTCATGTGCACTAGTTTTACACACCCAGTGGAGCATGCTAGCTTCATTTATTTTCAGTCTTTACAAATCTTCCATGTTCCAAACCCTTTAAATGGGGTTGGAATAACACTATTGAGTTTCATCAGTGTGGAGGTTGTGCATATTAAATGAGACACCTGTTCCTGTGTGGGTACTCTTTACCTTGCCTTTTTAGAATTCATGTCTGTACATGAAGCGGAAGATTTCTTAAAACCCAGTGGATTCATCATCACCTTCTAACAGCTGATTAAATTATGATGTCTATGATGTCATTTGAGGCCAAAGTCCTTTTGTTGTCTATATAATTCATTTGTTTGTTTTTTTTGCATTCAAAGTGAGAAATGGAAATTTATATTGTGAATTATTCTATTAATTGGAAAGTAAATTATCATTATCATCATCATCATCCTTATAATCATTCAACAGTCACTTTCTATGCTGGCATGGGTTGGATGACTCCACAGGAACTGGTAAGTCAGAAGACTGCACCAAGCTCTGCTGTCTACATTGGCATGCTTTGTATGGCTTGACACCCTTCCTAACACCAACCACTTTACAGAGTTTTGTGATGCAAATGACCTAATGACCTGCAACACCATGTGCAGACAAACCCCATATCTTTGTGGATAGAAAAAGAAGGATCGACCAGACTAGCTTCAATCCTGTTTGATGACTGAGTGCCCTCTTTAACTTTCCATGAAGATACTGCTTATAGGCCCACTATTACAAGGGGTTTAAGTATATTGGACAGAGAAGTTTGCATATATATAATGAACTCTGGATAGCTAGTTTAATCAATACATTACTAGTATGTTTGAGGTGTTTTGTTTGAATGCTTTACAATACTACAGTGTTCAGTCACAGATGTTGCATGAAAGATGGGCAATCAGTTATTCCAAGTCAGATGCTAAGTAGAAGCTGAAACCTCACAGGAAGTTTTACTTGCTGCCAACCAATACCATCAATGATGATGCAGATGAATTCCACTCACAAATGAATAATAGAATAGAGGAGGTGATGAGTTTGAGATGTTTTCATTGGAGATGAAACTTTTCAAAGATAAAATATGTTCTATAGAATTCCATTTCCATATCTTAATATGGTGTTTGTATGACAATCATCTCACAATTTTTTTTCCGATAACCTCTGTAGTTTTACATTGATTATCACAGTTACATTGGTTTAAACAAAATATATATTTTGGTTTGTTACTTAGGGACTAATGTTTGGGTTAATATTATCCAAACCTTCATCACCTATTAAATACCTCATTGAAAGTCTACAGAATATCCAAAACCAGAGTATACGATCAATAACATGGAGGAACTTTTTTGATGGCAAATCTCAAGATCCTCAGGTACCTGTAGAGCCACCTCCAGAAGTAAAAGAAGTAAGGTCTAATCTGACATTTATGGAAATCCCAGGTAAGTGTTTGCTGTTTACTAATATATATATATATATGTAAGGAACGACTGTGTGTACTCAAAAAGGAGAAATGGTGACGAATGGAAAAACAGAGGACTCCTTTTATTTAAACGTGTCACACGGTCGAACACACAATAATATATCAATAATGATATATATGATATGTTATGCGACGATAACATAGATGACCAGTAATGAAAGACCACAACCGTATTAGATGAATAGCAGAGATATTTATTATGGCGTTAAAGATGTATGTCTGTGTGAGAGTGTGAATGCGACATATAAGAACATTATCAAAGACAGGCCGTCGTACAAAGAAAAGTGTGTATGTGAGTGATACATGTGTGTGTATGTGAAATATTACAGCAGATAGAAAGAGTCAGTAAATAACACGTGAGCAATTATACCAGTTCTTTAGTACACTCTAGGAAAAGTTCTGTATGTGAAGTTGGGGAGGCTGAGTGTGGCAGAGCTGATCACTAGTTGTGATGTTGTGGCATCGATGCCGGGCCGTGATGCCGGGCCGTGATTCTTGTCTGTTTATTATCGTGGTGAAGCTGAGTCACCTAACAGAATCGAAGAGAGAGATGTGCCGCGGAGGTTTGGTTTGGTGTACATAGTAAGTCATGTTGACGCTGGTGGTGATTGAGGCTGCTTGGTAGTAGTCGTAGAAACGTGTTGCTGATATGGCGACGGCGGTGGTCATCGTTGGCTGGATGAAGCTGTTGAAGTGGTCGCTGGCTAATTGTTGCTGCTGGTGTCGTGTGGTACACGGAACAGTCTCTATAGAGAAACTGGACCGAGACAAACTTGGCCGCCGAGTTAAAGCTATTTATAACAAACTATTGGCTCCCGATGGCTTCAGTTTAATACTCTATCACGTGACCTTATTAGGGGCCATGATTGGTCAGTTTGCGTTCTGGCGGGAAAGGTTCGAAGAATTTGCCGCTTCAAATAATAATCAGTCACGTGATGACAAGGCTGGTGTTTTCCCCTACGTTTGCGTTTGTTTATATTTAAATGAGAAGAATGGCGATAGCAGTTTTGTATCTAGTGACGATAGGTAGTTTTGTATGTAATGGCGAACGAGGTGTTAGTTTCACTACATATATATATATGAAGCAAAATAGCTAGTTTAAAATTTCTAAATGAGATATGAGTAGTAACAATACTAAACAGTAAAGTTTGCTTGTCAACATAAGGTGGCTGTATCCAGAACTATGTTACTACCTTTTAACCCTAGGAAAACATCTTTTCCACCTGGTTATCAACACACAATCTGTGTCTGATATAATTGTGAGCAAGGGAATGAATTACTCCCCTCTAACTTTAGCAGGACCAGTAGACCATGGTTTCTAGGTCTTTTCCCGTCATTGGTACTGGATAGCCAGCAGGTTGTTCTAAATAGTTCTGGATAGAACAGCCACCTTAGGTTGGCAAATAAACTTTACCATTTATATATCATCATCATCATTTAACGTCCATTGTCCATGCTGGCATGTGTTGGATGGGTTGACCAGGCTGGTACGCTGGAAGGCTGCACCAGACTCTAGTCTGATTTGGCATGGCTTTCTACAGCTGGATACCCTTCTTATGCCAAACACTCCGAGAGTGTAATGGGTGCTTTTACTTGCCACCAACACAGATGCCATTTGTGTGACACTGGGGTGCTTTTACATGTTACTCGCATGGGTGCCAATTCTTGTGACACCAGTATCTTCCACAACTACAATTTTGCTCAGCTTGATGGGTCTTCTTCTCAAGCATGATATAAAGCCAAAGGTTTTGGTCATTGCTTCCATGAAGCCCAACACTTGAAAGGTGTTCTTTACATGCCACCAGCACGGGTGCAATTGGCTTCACAGGTCCTCTCAACCACAGCACATCACCAAAGGTCTCGGTCACTAGTCATTGCCTCTACGAGGCTCAAAGTTCGAAGATCATGCTTTACCACCTCATTCCTTGTCTTCTTGGGTCTACCTCTACCACAGGTTCCCTCCACAGTTAGAGATTGGCAATTCTTTACACAGCTGTCCTCATACATACACATCACATGACCATATCAGCACAATCGTCTCTCTTGCACACCACATCTGATGCCTCTAATGCCTAACTTTTCTTTCAAGATGCTTACACTTTGTTGAACATGCACACTGACATTGCACATCCAGCAAAGCATACTGGCTTCATTTCTTTCAAGCCTACCCATGTCCTCGGCTGTCACAGCCCATGTTTCACTGCCATGCAACATAGTTGTCTGCACACAGGCATCAAACAATCTCCCTTACACTCTGAGAGAGAGGCCCTTTGTTGCCAACAGGGGCAGGAGCTCTCTGAACTTTGCCTGTCCTAATCTTATTCTCACAGCTATGCTCTCAGAGTATCTACCTCCAATATATATATATATATATATATATATACAGGGTGCAGTAAATATATTGTCATCTAAATTACCCAAAAATGAAAATAATACCGACATCTCATTTAACAGATGTATTCACCAAAATTACATAAAAATATTTCAAAGTACTAAAGAGTAAATTTATTCAATAAAATCGCCACTGACTTCAACCATGACCTCCAGACGACTTTGGAATCTCTTGCAACTCTTCTGGATGGTCTCCTTGTTTAAGTTGGTGAATGCTGCCATAATCCTTGCCTTCGGTTCATCTTTGGTATAACAAAGAGTTTTGTTGGTCTCCCACTCAACTGCACCTCACACATAATAACGAAGGGGGTTGCAGTCGGGGGAGTTAGGTGGCCAGATGTTAGGGGTAGTATGGTCACAGAAATCGTCTGACAGCCATAACTGGGTTCTCCTGCTTGTATGGCATGATGCAGAATCCTGTTACCTGACATAGGGTCTTCCAGCAGCCACCCTCTTGAACCAGGGCAGCACTACCTCCTCCAGGCACTTGATGTAGACCTCTATGTTGAGTTTGAGGCCATGTGGGAAGATGAATGGAAACATAACGTTGCTATCACTAGTGATCACTCCAAACACCATGATGTTGACTGGATGTCTGATATTTATCACTCTTGGTACATGTTTTGGGGACTCAGCAATCCAACAGTTGTTCTGTGTGTTCACCATTTGTTCGTATT
Organism: Octopus bimaculoides; assembly: GCF_046866305.1. Taxonomy (NCBI): domain Eukaryota; kingdom Metazoa; phylum Mollusca; class Cephalopoda; order Octopoda; family Octopodidae; genus Octopus; species Octopus bimaculoides. The sequence continues at coordinate 187,802,043 of NC_142929.1, read as the reverse complement.
GAAGCTTCCGGCATGAATGCCAAGCTGTGTAGTTGACAAAATCAAAAGCAAGCAATGCGCATGCATGAAATTAAAAATATAAAATGGCAACAATTTACCCATTGCACCCTGTTATATATTTATATATATATATATATATATATATATATATATATATATATATATATATATATACATATATATATATATATATATATATATATATATATGTAAATATATATATATATATATTTATAAAAAAGAAGTTTGAAAATGCCAATATATAAAAAAATTGAATTTTAATTTAGAATTTTGTCAGAGATATTTTTAACGTGTTTCAGTTCTTGTAAAAACGAACTTTATCAAAAATACATATTTAAAAAAATGAAATTAAATGAAGAGTTCATAATTGTTCCTTACTGGTGTCAATAGTCCACGTGGGGGCATTTTTTGTTGGTTGTAGCAGTAGCAGTGACCCTGTTGGTAATGGTAAATGGCAGTGACCTCTGTCCATGTCAGTAGCATAGGGATAATCCACAAAAAATACAAAAGACGGAGACAGGTGGTATAGACAACAAACAGATGTATTAGTATAATGCTCGGGAAGTGAAAAAGTCTTTATACATGTGTGTGTGTATAAATATATATATATATATATATATGATTCACAATCAAGGTGCAGAGATGACATACTCCGAATCAATAAGGTAATGCAATCCGATGGTAGAAAGAATTCCATGAATTAGATACTCCAAAGCCAATATATTGTGTATATATATATATATATATATATATATATATATATATCATCATCATCGTTTAACGTCCGCTTTCCATGCTAGCATGGGTTGGACGATTTGACTGAGGACTGGTGAAACCAGATGGCTACACCAGGCTCCAATCTGATTTGGCAGAGTTTCTACAGCTGGATGCCCTTCCTAACGCCAAGCACTCAGAGAGTGTAGATTTATATATATATATATTATAATAATAATATTAATAATAATAATAATAATAATAATAATAATAATAATAATAATAATAAGGATTATTACAAGGTAGTATAGCATTACCTTTAATTCCTTTATGTGTGTGTGTGTGTGTGTGTGTATACAGTTTCAAATAGACCTACACATGTTTCTACTGCATCAATTAGTAGCCATTGCAATTGCAACCCCACTATAATACCGGTGCAGTTTCTTCAGGATCTTCACTTTAATATTCTTTGATTTAACTGTTTAAAGTTTTTCATTTATCTACTCTGCATTGTATGATGTGGAGTTGTTCATTAATTTAGACATGAACTATCTTCAATTCAAGTTTTGATTGGATAATCACTTGTAGCCACTTATAGTTATTTCAAAAATTTCTGTTTTTTACATGTTTATTACTCATTTATATTGAACAAAGGTAAATTTGAAGTAATATATTTAGAATTATCCAACAGAATATATCTCCAAATTCTTATCTTTTGAAAATTATTATTGGATTTACATACTAGCCATTGAATAACCAAAGAATAAATACCCCAAAGTATTTGTTCTTTGGTGACTTACTAGCCAAATGACCATAACAGATTCCTGCCTCTCGGGGGTGAAGAGTTACATTTGTCTTCAGTCTATAACAGACCTCTTATCTGCAGACAAAAATCCCATCTTTTTTTAATGGCATGTCAATTTTAATGGCATGTCAATTTTAAATAATGCTTGATTCTTGAGATTATTTCTTCTCAAGTGGAGCTGGTTTAGTTGCCAATTGGTAATTAGGACACATCCTATAGAGGTAGAAATAATCTTAATCATCATCGTCCAGTTGAATGGTTTGATAAGAATAGTTGAGTCAGAGGGCTACACCAGATTCTATGTCTGCATTGATATAGTTTTTACAGCAGGATGCCCTTCATATCACTAACCACTTCACAGAGTGTACTGGGCCTTTTCTCATGTTTCCAGCACCAGTGAGGTCACCAAAACAAGACCCTTCAATTGAGATGGGTAAAAAATGGAGAGACAAGAAACTAGGATAGAAAGACAAGAGCAAGTATCTTGCTGGAGAGAGAAAGAAAGAGTAAGATTTGAAGTCAATGTACAAGGTGAATATGAGAGACAGAATAGGATAGAGGAGCAGAAACGATGGATATGTAGATAGATGCACTGAGTAGAAATAATGTTGCAGATGGTCACAGATAGGGAATGAGTTGGATGTGGAAAATCTCAGTTTAGCAGAGGAGTGAAGGAAGGAAATAGGGTAACGTAGAAGATTGTTGGAAGAACAGGTGTTAAAAGATGTGTTGTTGGGGAAGATTTGACAGAACCCCAATTCTGCGGAAATGGACAGGTCTTCTCAAGCATCACATTTTGCCATTCATCTTAGTTCTTTATCATCTCTTTTGAGAAGCTCAACATCTTCAGGATGGTCTTCACCACTTCATCCCAAATCTTCCTGGGTCTTCTTCTTCTATAGGCACCTTCCATATTCAGCAATTGACTACACAGATGTCTTCAACCATACACATCATATGACCATACCAGGGCAATCATCTCTCTTGCACATCACATTTGATATCACTTATGCCCAATTTTTCTCTCGATACAATATTACTTTGTTGTACATGCACATCACATCTATTGGAGCATCCTAGTTTCATTGCTGTTCATACACAGGCATCAAACAATCTGCCTTCTTTCACTCTGAGAAAGAGGCCTTTTGTTACCAACAGAGGAAAAAGTTCCCTGAATTTTCTCCAACAGTTCTTATTCTAGCAATTATATTTTCAGAGCATCCTCCTCCAATACTAATTAGGTCGCCCAGATAAAAGAAACTATTTTCTACTTCTAGGAATCCTCCTAGACATTTCAGAACATCTATTTCTCATATGCTCACATTATTTATTGCTCCTGCACATCTGTCACAAACAAACTACTTTATCTGTTAACCTTCCTGTGATTCCACTGCAAGTTTTATGTGTCCATAGTCTAATAATTCAATAGTCTATGTTGTATGTTATTTGACATATTTGTATTTATCTTAGTTGGTTGGTTGGTTGGTTGGTTGGTTGGCTAGTTGGCTGGTTGGTTGGTAGGTAGGTAGGTAGGTAGGTAGGTAGGTAGGTTGGTTGGTTGGTTGGCTGGTTGATATATGCACATTTTTATTTTTTTATAAGGCAGAAAGTTGCAGAAGAGATACCAGGACCTAAAGTTTCATACATGGCACTTATCAAACTGACTTAAAATTTAAGGGTTTGTTTTTTCATATAGAGTGAATAGCATTTCTTTCTGGAATATTCAATTAAAAGTTGATATTAGAATCATGTGAAGATAGAAATTTTTCAATTATTATGCCCATTAAACAGCAAGACATCTGTTTCTGTCTCTCTGTCACACTATAACCTTCATCATCGAGCACAAGATCACCTCTTTCAGTGTCCTCATCCGTCTTAAAGATTCCTTGTCTTGCAAAGTTACTTGGTGACCCTGCCAGTGCAAGTGCCACTTAAAAAGCTTCTGGTTTATGCTATAAAGTGATTGGCATTAAGAATGGCATCCAGCTGTAAAAATCATGCCAAAACTTACCTCGTCTGTGCTGATGCCATTTAAAAAGCACTCAGCCTACATTGTGGAGTAGGAAGGGTACCCAGCCGTAAAAATCCATGCCAAAACAGACACAGAAGTATGGTGCAGGCTTCTGCTTGGCCAGATCCTGCCACACCATCCAACCCATGCCAGCATGGAAGGAGGATGTTAAACGGTGATGATGATGATGTGTCATGTACATACAATTACAGACGTATAACTACACAAGGAAAAGGCTGAATAAGAAATAAACAATTATCTATGAGATTATCATTAAGATGTGCTGAACGCATAGTCCACCACATCTTATAGTGGAAATAGGCGTAAGCTAATAAAGTTCATAAGATAATCGTTTATTCCTTTGTCATCTCTTTTCTTATTACCCTTCTGTAGTCAACTAATGTTTCATTCAGAGGCATACATATATCGAGTATACTGAATTCTATTAGTGTAGAAGCCAATGCCTAAGTAAAATATAATTACATATAGATATATCATATATAGATTACATATAGACATATTTAAATAAAGCTGGATGCACATATCTCTCTCTCTCTGTTTCTCTCTCTCTCTCTCTGTATACACACACACACATTATCAGCATTGTTTTACTATCCACTTTTCCATACTTACATCAGTTGGATAATGTTTATTGAGGCAGATTTTCTGTGGCCAGATGCTATTTTTGTTGTCTAACTTCACCTGTTTTTAAGCAAGATAATATTTCTCCATGGTCACACAGAATATTAAAAATGAACAACACTGTTTGTATGACAGTGACACTCATTTACAATTATCATGTGATGTCAAGACAGGACCACACAAACACATACATACATACATATATATATACATTATCTTTTTAGTTTCCATCCACCAAATCCTCTCACAAGGCTTGGATCAGCCTGGGCCATAGTAGAAGACATTTGTCCTATGTGACATGCAGCGAAACTGAACCTGAAACGATGTAGTTGGGAAGTAAGCTTCTTAACCACACAATTGTACCTACTCCAATATTAGTATGAGCGAGGTCGTTGCCAGTGCCGCCGGACTGGCTCCTAAAATACACCATTTTGAGTGTGGCTGTTGCCAGTACCGCCTGATTGGCATTTGTGCCAGTGGCACATAAAAGCACCCACTACACTCTCGGAGTGGTTGGCGTTAGGAAGAGCATCCAGCTGTAGAAACTCTGCCAAATCAGATTGGAGCCTGGTGTAGCCATCTGGTTCGTCAGTCTTCAGTCAAATCGTCCAATCCATGCTAGCATGGAAAGCGGACGTTAAACGACGACGATGATGATGATGATAAATGTGTGTGTGTCTGTATGCCTAATGTACACACACACACACACACATATGTATATATAGAAGCAACTATGGGGATAAGCAAATAAGACCCACCAAATATATTACATATATTAAGTACATCAAATACAATATATATATATATATATATGTGTGTGTGTGTGTGTGTGTGTGTACATGCAAAACAAGAAAAAGTAAAACATGAAAACTTTCAGATGAATGATGAATTTATATGTATTAATATAACTTACACAGAATACAAACGACAGAAATTTAAAGAGGTTGAAGAAAGGTATTATAAGTCCCAACACCTGTTTCTGGGGGCTCAGCGGTCCATAATAATGTTGGTAGATTTAGTCCATCACAAAATGCGGCTGTATGGATGCATTTAACATAGGATAAGATGAGCCTCTGTCATTTGTACTCTGTGTAAGTTGGACCTATTTATATAAACATATATATATATTTATACATATAAATTCATCATTCATCATCTGAAAGTTTCCACCTCTTGCTTTCTCTCATTTTGCTTGAACACATATAAATACTTTGTATTTAATGTACTTAATACATTTGATATATTTGATGTGTCTAATTTGCTTATCGCCATAATTGTTTCTATACCCGCTCAACCTGATCCCTCTTATAGCCTTTCTTTATTTTGTAGAATGATCCCCTGTAAAGACATCAGAGTCTAAGTTTGAATCTTTTGAGCTCTACTAAGTGTCTTCTAGTCAAAGCTCTACTAAGTGTCAAAGAGTAAAATAAGTGAATGGATATTCATATGTCTATGTGAATGTGTGTATAATTAACAGTTGTCTTAACCCACATTTTTGTTTCTTTACTCCACTGTAAGGTCTGATGCCAGAAGGCAATGTTCCAGATGGAATTCCATCTCTTGAATCCCCTGAAGAAAATATACCTCTTACTCAGAAGCCAGTTGTACTTATATTAGGTAAGTAAAATGATTTACTACATACAGCAGGAAGTTGATTTGGTTGTTGGTGTTATTGTTTAACCTCAAGTCAACCCTAATCAAGCATATCTGTGATCAAAGGCCCTACAGCTTTGATCACAGATATGCATCTTGCTTTTTAATAGAGTATAGAAGAACTGCATTAACTAATATGGTCTTCCCTAATTGACATGGGTGAAGTGACCACAGAGAAGATCCTTCATTTGCTCCATTGATACAAACTAGTTTTAAATACCTAGAACATTGATAAAAATGAGTCTCAAATGTTATGCCTTCTGGTCAGGATCAAGAATTATTCCTCCTCTGAAGAGCTACTAACCTTATTGAATTCACAAGAGCTCCAAACACTAGAAAACTGCTAACATCTGAGATATTGCTACTGCTACACCTACACATTATACCCATTAGTGTGAGCCAATGAAGTATCCTTAAGATAGTTACTCAAATTATACTCTATTATGCAAAATAAGGAAAGGATAATACAGTTCTATACACATCTAGCACAACAGGGTTGTCAATACTGGAAAGCTTTTGATCCTAGGGTACTCATTCAAGATTGGCTCAGGCCAAATGACACCCATCAGTAAAATCATATACTGTATTTTCCAACAGTTCCAGCTCTCATGAGGTAATAAGCTGTGCATCAGACCCTTATAAAAGCACCTTACTATTTCCATAAAACTTAACATCAGACACTTCATCCAGTCACTTTCCCTCTGAACAGAAATCCTCAGTAACTTTGCTTCTGACCATGTTCTCCCACAGTAGAGTAGCTGGCCACCGTTGGTGCTCACTTGCTCCATCATGAAGTCCAACCTTTTGAGATCAGATTTCACCTCTTTTGGTATCTTCCAAGATCTTCCACAGGTTTCTTCCACTTGGATGGCTTAATGCTTCTTTACCCAACAGTTATCCTTTCTCCTTACCTAGTTATCATGTTTGAATGAATGATATGTGAATGGATGATGAGTGATGACAGGGGAAAATGAGTATACTGCCAGCAGACGATCACCTTCAAAGATATGACAGTGAAGTCAAGTCCCAATAAATTGCATAACACTATGATGATGATGATGATGATGATGATGACGACGATGATGATGACGATGATAACGACGAAGACGGTGGTGATGATGATGATGGTGATGGTGATGGTGATGATGATGATGATGAGGAGGAGGAGGAGGTAATGATGATGATGACAATGACAATGATAACAATGATGATGGTTTGAAGTTTGATCTTTGATGTTTATTTTTGTCATTTTCCTACCTCTGTTTTCTAAGTTTGATGCCTTTTAACCATTTTCAAAGGTCCACCAGAATCAGAAAAAGTAAAGTTTGCACGAGAACTCAGAAACGGCTACCCCAACTGGGTTATTGTATCAAGATTTACATACACTATCCTGAAGTTTGTCACCATGGAAACACTTAAAGAAACTCCTATGGATGTAAGTATTGCAAGAAGGCAGGAGTACAAAAGAACTGTTGCTAAAGTCCAGGGATACCATAAAAAAAACCATTTAATTTGCGCACTTTTTTCTGTAAAAACAAAAATTAACTTTAGAGGGTGCATAACTTACATGAGTAGATCATTTCCAGAATATTTTTAGAAATTTTTTTTTTTGTTGCAAAACAACATACAAATGCAAACATTCATACGGGAAGTTGACTCATTTAATGTCAGAATAGGTTTTTACAGAAAAAATATAATGAAGTTGACTTTTATTTATGCTGGACAGTATAATGCTTACTTTTTCTGTATAAATTTACTAAAACCATTAAATGGTGAAGGGATGAGCCAGAAGAAGACGGCCATCACGTTAATGGTCAAGGGACTAACCGGAAGAGGAAGCATGCGAAGAGAAGTGCGAGGGTGACAGGACAGGGTTGTCCTCTTTTGGCTGGCCAAGGCATCGCAAACGGACATGAGGGAATTTGCTCTTGGGTTGGTCAGATAACAGCTTAACAGCTGCTTATACTGGGTGACAGGGTAGAGCAGGATCGCCAGAGTGACTACTACTAGATGGGCACAGATGAGAGAGGAAGGTAGGTGAACCTCTTTTCATTTCCCAAGTATGACAAGCTATTTCGGCAATTGTATACAGACGTTGTCCCCTTGATATATGATGGCAGCGAAGATAAGGATCGGCAGTGATGTCATCAGACCTTTCTATGGCGAAGGTGATGTAGTAGCCTGGATTCGAAAGGTCGAAGTTGTGGCTTCGCTACAAGGCATCAAAGATGTAGCGAGCCTCATGGCCCAGTATTTGGAGGGGAGTGCACTGGCACTGTACCTCAAAGTGGATGAAGAAGAACAGCTGAGTGCAGCGAAGATTGAGCAGCACTTGAGAGAGGTTTACACAGATGGAGAGTATGCCGCTTTTTGCTAAGCTGGGAATGATCAGATGAAGAGGGGTGAACAGGTCGACAAATATGGTGTGGAGGTACAGAGGCTGGTTGAGTTATCTGGTCTTACTGATGAGAGACTTGAGAAAGTAGCGTGACTGGCTTTTGTGAGTGGCTTTCATGATGATGTGTCGCTGCAACTACAACAGTTGCCAGGCGGCAACAAAATGGCAATGAGTGAGCTCATTGTTCAAGCCTGCATGCTGACACAAAACACCGGGTGGAAAGCAGTGGTGATGGCGGCTGCAGAAGCCCGTGAATCTGCATGACAGCTGTGAAGGACGAAAAGTGGCCTGCAGAGGAATGACAGTGGCCCTTCACAGGCCGGTGTTTTAGGTGCCAAGGACTGTATATGGCAGGGGCCTGCGCAGAGCCCAGACCAGTTTGCTACCAGTGCAAACAGACTGGGCATATCGTCCGAAATTGTAGCCAGCAAAAAGGTCATGGTGAAGTTGTTGCCTCTCAAACTTTCCCCCGCAAATGAGTAGAGGCGTTGGTGAAGTCATTGCCCGTAGTTGAGGTCGTGGTCATGGGTAACACATTCAAGGCCTTCATGGACACAGGCTGCACAATGACTTTCATAACCCCAAGGTTGACAAAGAAATGGAAGGGGATGAGTAGTACTCAGACAGTCAATGGCAGTGAAATCAAATGCAAGGGTAGCAGTGATGTGGACATAGCAGTGTGAGGCACAATGCTAAGGCTTCAGGCGATCTTGATTGACTGCCTTGGGAGTGTAAGTGTTGGAAGAGATGTGGTTTCATTTGGTGCCATGGAGGCGTCATGCGATGTGAGTCAAGAATATGAGCAGGAGCAGAACCCTGTGAAGAGCTGCACTGCCTACGCCATTGAAGATGAGGACTTTTGGGTGGCATTTGATGGTCAGCGATGGATGATAGAGTGGCACTAGAAAGAGGAACACTCAATGCTGTAGAACAAGGTGAGCTGCTACCAGCATACCCCAAAAGGACACACCAAGGGCGTTTGAAGAAGAGGTACAAAGATGAACGACCATATATTGGGCCACACAGATAGCAAGGCGACTGACATCTGTGATGAGATGCTGTGTGTATGGAGGCAGTTGACTAAAGCAGCAATGATCGTCAACTTGAAGCCAGCATATTTGCAGCTCTATGTGAGTGACAAACTGTGGAGGTATCAACTGGTGCAATACAAGAGCCAAACATATTGCCTGACAAGGCTGGGTTTGGGGCTAAATTCTGCACAAAGATCATGGCAACAGTGCTCAAATCAATCCTAGGAAAGGTGGATAGGATAAGATGGGCCACCATTTCTTACATAGATGACATCCTAGTGGATGAGACTGTAGTGCCTGCCACAGAGGTTGTGAAACATTTGAAGAAATTCAGGTTGATTGCAAAACCACTGGAGCCAATGGCTGGAGGAGCTGCACTGGAGCTTAAGCTTCACAGAGACAGAACAGGCGAGTTGGTGTTTCATAGGGGGAATGAGATCCTGGTGCTGGGTACCAATGTCAGCAGGAGAGAACTGTTCTCAATGTGTGGGAAGTTAGTAGGTCACTACCCAGTCACGGAATGGCTGCATATGGCATGCAGTTACAACAAGAGATAAGCAGAAGGGGAGAACTGGAATGACAAGGGGAAAGAGGGGACAGCAGTGATGATGCGAGAAATCCTGGTGAGGATGAGAGTGGAAGACCCAGTTCACAGGGAACTGGCATGTGCCCAAATCGGATAGCAGGACCATATGGTGTGATGCTAGCAGCATTGCTATAGGCATTATGTTAGAAATCGGATGTATCAAAGTGGAGGTTGCCACCTGGCTTCGAAAAGCAAACGACTACAACCACATTAATGTTGCTGAGTTGGATGCAGTTCTGAAGGGAATGAATTTGGCCCTGAAATGGGGGCTGCACTCCATTGAAATCAGGACGGATTTGGCTACCGTGCTTGGCTGGGTAGGATTAGTGATCACCAACAAGAACAGGATGCAAACCAAAGGGGCTGCGGAAATGCTAATGATGCACCGCGTAGGAATTCTAGGGGAGCTGATTGGTGAGTTCGGCCAGAGAGAAACAAGGCAGATGCTCTAACCAGGGTAAAAAAGGTCTGGTTAGGTAGGGAAGCCGGAAGAATCAAAGCAAGGGGTAACTGCAGTGTGTCAGTTAAACGACTCTGAGCTAAGGAGACTGCATACCATGCATCATATGAGCATAAATAGGACCCTGTATCTCGCCAGGAGGAATTACGCTGACATTACCAGACGGAGCATCCGGGAGGTGCTCAGGAACTGTGACAGGTGTTAATCTATCAACCCTGCTCAGGGTGTGCATAAGCAGGGAAATGTTTCAGTAGAGCACAACTGGAGACAATTAGCAGTAGATGTAACACACTACCGGCAGAGTACATATCTCGATGGTCGATTGTGGGCCAGGCCAGATGACCATTTGGAGGGAATTGAGAACAGGCACTGCAGATGAGATGGCATGTATTCTAAATGAAGTATTCTTAGAGCAGGGCCCTGTGGACGAATTGCTGATGGACAACAGTACAGCATTTCATTTGGAGGCACTGAAGGAGATGCTTGACAGGTGGAAAGTGCACCGCTTTTTCAGAGCAGCTTACAGGTCGAGTGGAAATGGGATCATGGAGAGACATCGTCAAATGATCAAAACCATGGCAGAGAGGGGACATGTCCCACTGCTGGAAGCAGTGTTCTGGTACATGCCGCTCCAATCAGGACAGGCCGAAGAGTCCGTGCCACATAGAGCAATATTCAAATATGAATGGCAGCATCCAAGTAAACCATCGAGATACACTGTAGAAGAGAGAGGGTCTGACTTCGTGGAGGTGGGAGATGAAGACTGGGTCAAGCAACCAAAGAGGCACACTACACAACTCAGTGGAACAGAGGGATAGTGATGGCTATCAATTCCAAAATTGTGCCACGTCATGTCCTGGATGTTTGTAGGATTGTCACTTCATTGGATGATGATTGTGGAGAAGAGGAAGAAAATGAGGTTCTCAATTTAAGAAGATCACAGCATGCAAGGTGCCCACCCAGGTGGGTGGTAGATTTCAACATGGAGTGAAGTGAGGAGATGATCTTTGAGATCAGTGGGGCATGTGGGGATGAGCTGGAAGAAGAGGGCCATGACATTAATAGTCAAGGGACTGACCAGAAGAGGAAGTGTGAGAAGGGAAGTGCAGGGGTGACAGGACAGGGTCGTCCTCTTTTGGCTGGCTGAAGTATTGCAAACAGACGTGAGGAATTCGCTCTTGGGTTGGTCAGATAGCAGCTGCTTATACTGGATGACAGGGTAGGGCAGGATCGCCAGAGTGACTACTACTAGACAAGTGCAGATGAGAGAGGAAGGTAGGTGAACCTCTTTCCATTTCCCACGCATGTCAAATGGTTAGCTACTTTTTGAAGTTTGACATTCATGCTAGTAATCACGGTCCAGGCCATATTTTACATTGCTTGGAGTTTCTACCTATCGCAATGGAGCCCAGCAATTTCCTTAAATAGATCGCTTTTTCTCCACTTAGGGAGTCTAGCTTGCATTTGCACAAGGAAGTTATTTACTTGCTTTCACCATGTTACAACACAAGGAAATTCCTCTCCACTGATATTACCACTATCAGCTCTTACTGCATCTAAATCCGACAATAGCAACATCATAATTCATCCTTGTGCATGTAAATTCACTAAGTGAATATGACTTAGTGTTCCTACAGAAACCTTCATTTACCTTATACGATGTTTAATGTCATTTCACATTCATGTTGAATTATGCAGCAATCTTGTTCTCTTCATAGAACACTTGTGATGTATTACCAGTTCTTTTGATATAGTGGATTTTTGCTATTTTTGTTTATGTCTCCTCACAGACATGTATATTCTAACAAGTCGCTTTTTTAATTTTGCACCTCTTTTGTTCAATAAACATTGAGTTGAACTTGCAAAGCTATTTATTTTCTCCTTTCAAGTTTTAATATTTATTTTAGCAGGTTACCAAACTATCAGCTTGGTCTCCTGGCTAAAATGGTAATGACAAATTTTCAAGTTTGCTTGACATTTTGTAAGTGTGAATGGGATTAAGATTTCAATACTCAATATCAAAGGTTCCAACAAGAATAGGCAGAAAATCAGACCTTGAGACAAAAAGACACTTTCAACCAATCAGAATTCTGTTTACATAATCAGTTTGATCGGTTACCTTCCTCTGTTGGTTGAGTAATGTGTCATCCAAGCTGATGTTTATTGGTAATTAGATTTTATTTTGCAACATTTGCACGTATTTATTAACTTTGTTTTTATTGATAAGAATTATCAACAACTTTTCCTGTGATAGTAATTTGAGAAGATATACAGAAGTATGCTAAAAATTAGACATAATCTCTTGTGGGCAAAAAATGTAAAATAAAGTTTATTATAAACAACACAAACACTTTGTAATTTAATAGCTTTCAATGAGATACCTGTTAAACAGAAATTATTTTCATTTCATGAAAATTTAATAAAATCTAATCATAAGTAAGTGAAATTATGCTAAATACAGCTAAATTGAAAACCTTTTTCCCCTAGTCATATTGGCAATTCTGAAAACTTGGGCATGAATTTTACACGAGTAGAAGCTTTTTTTTAACAATTTTTATCCTGAAAATCACCTGCGTAAATTACACAGGTGCACAAATTACATTGGTTTTTATGGTACTTGTTCTGTCATAGAAAACTATTAGTGTCATAGTGGAAGAGTAATGTGGTTGTTTGATCTGTTATGTCAAGGAAAAGATAAATGTATTGTTCTTCTATTTTACAGTTGAGATTTAGAAGATTGACTGTCAACTATCATCATCTGGATGAAGTTCTGTGTGTGTGAAAATATCTTTGATCACTTCAAACCAAAAAGACCACTGGCCCAGATAATGTGCCCCTTCTGTTACCCTCAAACAATATGCTCTACAGCTAGCCTCTATTCTCACTAAATCTCAATTTTTCTCTCTCTCCTCCTATCACTCTCTTTCTCTCTCCACCCCCACCAACAAGGATATATTCTGATCTTTGGAAATATATTGCAGTGTTTCTCATTCCAATTCCTGTCACCCAGCAAACTATCTATCATCCTTTCTCCTTCACTTTGAATATTTCAATAGTGACTGAGTCAATCATAAACGACCTATAACCTTTCTCTATGATCTTGAACCTTTCTCCTAAATAACCACCAGTTGAACTTTTATAAATCCAGATCTACCAGAGACTTACTCTACAATGTCACTCACTTGTAGACTCCTACCCACTAGAAATGTGATGAAAACAGAGTTGCTGTTTTTATCATTAACAAAGCTCTCGGTAGCTTTCTGGCACCTGCATATTGAAGCAAAACTGCCTACATATGGGCTCCGTCATCTCTTGTCTCTTCAATTGTTGAATTGGTGACTTCTTACTAGATTGTACCATAGCCGTGAGTGTGGATGGAGCTTTCCCTGACCCATGTTCAATCAACACTATTGGACTTCTAGCTACAGCTTCATCTAACATTCTTCCTTCTATGCATCAACAACCTATTTGGCATCATCTCTAACAGCTTCCACTCTAACACAGATGAAACCACTTCTCACTCCTTCTTAATATCCTGTGCCTGAGTGTTATCCATGTACAATCTAGATAACTCACTCCAAACTTGCATTTCATTACAAATGCAAGGCTAAATTTTTTACTAATTTTTTTTCTGATAGCTAACATGCTTCACATACAAAAGATTACATCACAAAGACTGCCCATATTCCAAGATTTAAAATTAAAATATTTTAACTAATAACCCTCTACAAAAGTCAAGTGAAACCTACAAAACAAAATTGGTTCCAGTAACAGCTGAACTCAAAATGTAAAGGAATGCGACTTAATACCATAAGTATTTTGTTCAGCATTCTGTTGTTTCTGTTACATCACCATTAACAACAACAAGGAACCAACTGTGTGGTCAATTAGCCTGCTAATTCATATCTTACCATTGTCACTACACTGAATCTGTTACGAAAATAGCCTGTCTATCTAGCAATAAATCAACACTACACAATAGGAATAGCTCACCAATATTAATCCAACCTACTTAGCTGTAAATTGATATTACATCACTGTAACATCAACTCTGTGTAACTAAGGAATAATATTTTGTTAACTTGCAGTGTTAAGTTCAAATCCTATGAGTAAGGTATAGCTGAGAGAGGAATGGGTCTCATCAAAATAACTCACCCTGAATACATGTTTCATGAAGGCAAAAGAGTGCTCTGGTGACACAATGAGATTAAGGATCTCTTAACTATTAAATTTATGAACGTGTATCATTAGTAAACAAACTGATATTCACTAATTTCATTGTCCATTTAATACTATTCTTGGTCTTTTAGCAGAATTCCAGAATCCACTTTGTTGCAATTATCTGGGCCAGGTCCATGGTATGAGGATAATTCCTTGCTTTCTTATCACCAGAGGCCCTGAAAAGAATCATGAGTACTGGCTTTCCTCACTTGATTAAGTAATAAATCAAAAAGCAAATCTGTCCTAAACACATAATACATTGGATATTTTCAACCATTTTATTGAGATTTTCGTTTATATTACACTTCTATATTTTACAAGAATTACAGCGTGATGTGCTGCTTGACTGGTCCCCCCTCTCTCTCTCTCTCTCTCTCTCTTTATATATATATATGATGATGATGATGATGATCTTTTCTCCCGCCATGCCTCTGTCTACCCCTCCATCCTCTCTCTCCCCTTCGTAGTTTTTCCTTTAAGGTCTTCAGGTTCTGGCTATATATAAATGAGAAACCCATTCTAAATTATCTCGCTGACGTACTACGACGAAATACCCAAGATGCAGATAAGATAGAGATTTTTATTTATTTACGGCCTCAAACATCTCAATACCTTGCGCTTTAGTTTTGTCCCTTATTATTTATCTTGTTTCTCTCCATGAAATTCAATTGAATTCAGTTGTTGTCTTAAATTCATGCTTATTCATTTTCTAAGCTTCCTAAATTCATGCTACGTTATATTCTAATCACCCAGAATTCATTGCTCTTTTTAAAAAAAATTACGATTTATGCATTGTTGTCTCTCAAATATTTAAAATCTACAATTAAGAGCCCTCTCTACTCGCTGGCGGTACCTACCCACCACTACCCATTTTCCTTTATTCAAAAATTCTTATCGCTCCTTAAAATTATGGCTTTTAAGTGTTGATTTCTCAGCCCAAGAATTACAGCGTGATGTGCTGCTTGACTGGTCCCCCCTCTCTCTCTCTCTCTCTCTCTCTCTCTTTATATATATATATGATGATGATGATGATGATCTTTTCTCCCGCCATGCCTCTGTCTACCCCTCCATCCTCTCTCTCCCCTTCGTAGTTTTTCCTTTAAGGTCTTCAGGTTCTGGCTATATATAAATGAGAAACCCATTCTAAATTATCTCGCTGACGTACTACGACGAAATACCCAAGATGCAGATAAGATAGAGATTTTTATTTATTTACGGCCTCAAACATCTCAATACCTTGCGCTTTAGTTTTGTCCCTTATTATTTATCTTGTTTCTCTCCATGAAATTCAATTGAATTCAGTTGTTGTCTTAAATTCATGCTTATTCATTTTCTAAGCTTCCTAAATTCATGCTACGTTATATTCTAATCACCCAGAATTCATTGCTCTTTTTAAAAAAAATTACGATTTATGCATTGTTGTCTCTCAAATATTTAAAATCTACAATTAAGAGCCCTATCTACTCGCTGGCGGTAACCCGCCCCCCACCCCCCCACCGGAAGTTCATTCGTCTGTCATCCCACCCCCTCCACCGGAAGTTCATTCCTCTGTCATCCCACCCCCTCCACCGGAAGTTCATTCCTCTGTCATCCCACCCCCTCCACCGGAAGTTCATTCCTCTGTCATCCCACCCCCTCCACCGGAAGTTCATTCCTCTGTCATCCCACCCCCTCCACCGGAAGTTCATTCCTCTGCCATCCCACCCCCTCCACCGGAAGTTCATTTCTCTGTCATCCCGCCCCCTCCACCGGAAGTTCATTCCTCTGTCATCCCACCCCCTCCACCGGAAGTTCATTCCTCTGTCATCCCACCCCTCCACCGGAAGTTCATTCCTCTGTCATCCCACCCCCTCCACCGGAAGTTCATTCCTCTGTCATCCCACCCCCTCCACCGGAAGTTCATTCCTCTGTCATCCCGCCCCCTCCACCGGAAGTTCATCCCTCTGTCATCCTGTCAACCTCGGCTGTCTCCCGGAACCCATCTAGTGGCCTTGGCCATCCTCTCCCCTACCTTTGGGTAGCGCATTAAGGTTGAGAAATGTTTGCAGGTTGTAGGTAATGTTTTGCTTATGAATTCTTCCAATTGCAAGTTTTCTTTTCAGGTACACGACACTGCTTTTCCCCTTCCCAGGCTACAGGCCCACACTCCCAACACCCATACTGTTAGGATTGGCACTCTCAACGTCGGCACGCTGAAAGGTAGATCTGGTGAAATTGTTGAGATGCTTGAACGGAGATGCGTAGATATGTGCTGCATCCAGGAAGTAAGATGGAGAGGAGGTTCTGCAAGGTTCCTCACAGGCAAAGAACACAGGTACAAGATTTTCTGGGCAGGGAACACTGACGGGGTCGGGGGCGTAGGAATACTTCTAGCGGAGAAATGGGTGGATAAGGTAATCGAGGTCGTTAGAGTAAGTGACAGAGTACTTAAGATCAGACTAGTGCTTCATCATAGATTAGCTACTGTCATCTCAGCCTATGCACCTCAACCTGGGCTACCAGATGGTCTGAAAGACCAATTCTATGACACCCTCTTGCAAACTACCTCGTCGACGAGTGACAGGGACCTTCTCTTTGTGGCTGGAGACTTCAACGGTCATGTCGGACGTCGTGCTGGGGGCTTCCATGGCATACATGGAGGCTATGGCTTCGGTTCCCGCAACGAGGAGGGAACCAGACTGCTGGAGTTCTGTGATGCAACCAATCTTATGGTCTGCAATACCAACTTCAGGAAACCTGCCAGTCACCTAGTCACCTACCGCTCCGGCAGACACTCTAGCCAAATCGACTACATCCTCGCCAGAAATAGGGAAAGAGGGCGGCTTATAAATGCCAAAACCTACCCTGGCGAAGAATGTACCCCACAACATAGATTAGTAGTTAGCGACTTTGGGATCAAGGCAAAATGGGTGCCCAGAATTAGACAGGCTTGGAGAAGAAGGGTGTGGAAGCTTAAAGACCCTGCAAACGGACAGAGACTTAGAGACAAGTTACTTGAAGCATTTAACGAAATAGAAGGGGATATAGCATCATACAACGTGGAAGACAATTGGAGATTTCTGCGGGACAACCTGTTGAAAGCCACCGACCAGATTTGTGGGTGGTGTAAGGTCCCCTCCCAACCCAGAGTAACGTGGTGGTGGAACAAGGAGGTAGACAGGGCTATTAGACAAAAGAAACAAGCTTGGAAGGACTGGAAGAACGGTGGTAGCAGGGAATTGTACCAATGTGCCAGAAGGGAGGCTAGGCGACAGGTTTATTTAGCCAGAGGGGAAGCAGATAAGGAAAGATTTGCCAATGTTCTGCGCCGTGAGGACCAAAGACTCGAGGTATTTCGTGTTGCAAGACAGTGTAGGAGAGAGAATAGTGATGTTGTAGGAGAGAAATGTGTTCGCATGGATGATGGTACGCTTGCATTAAATGAGGATGCAAAGAAAGAGGTCTGGAGATGCCACTACGATAGATTGCTTAATAAAGAGAATGAATGGGAGAAAGAGAGCCTGCCTTATGTCGACCCAATAGAGGGACCAGCTATCCGAGTTGATAGTACCAGGGTAGATAAAGCAATTAAGAGTATGAAGACCGGGAAAGCCCCCGGCCCATCAGGAATCACTGCAGAGATGCTCAAAATATCTGGCAGTGTTGGCTATAGCCTAGTCACCCGTATTACGAACCAGGTGATACACGAAGGAGTCATACCCTATGACTGGTGTAGCAGCATCATAGTCAACTGCTACAAAGGTAAAGGGGACGCTTTAGATACAAATAATTACAGAGGCATCAAGCTGTTAGATCAGGTTATGAAAGTTACAGAGAGGGTCATAGCCCAACTAATTAGGGAGCGAATCAATTTAGATGAGATGCAGTTTGGGTTCGTGCCAGGTAAAAGCACTACTGATGCCTTATTTCTAGTGAGACAGTTGCAAGAGAAATACCTAGCCAAGGATAAACCTCTGTACCTGGCTTTCGTTGACATGGAGAAAGCCTTTGACAGGGTCCCCCGATCCCTTATCTGGTGGTCAATGAGGAAACTTGGGATAGAAGAATGGCTAGTGAGAGCTGTGCGAGCCATGTACAGAGATGCTGCCAGTAAGGTGAGGGTTGGAAATGAGTACAGCAATGAATTCCGGGTAGAGGTAGGGGTCCACCAAGGTTCCGTCCTCAGCCCCCTATTATTTACCATAGTCCTCCAGGCAATCACAGAGGAGTTCAAGACAGGTTGCCCCTGGGAGCTCCTCTATGCTGATGACCTTGCCCTAATTGCGGAGTCACTATCAGAACTAGAGGAGAAGTTTCAGGTGTGGAAGCAAGGTCTAGAATTGAAGGGCCTTAGAGTCAACCTAGCTAAAACCAAAATCCTAATAAGTAGGAAGGTAGATAAAACACAAACCCCTTCAGGTAGATGGCCCTGCTCAGTATGTAGAAAAGGAGTAGGTAGTAACTCTATAAGATGTACCCGGTGCAAGCTATGGACACATAAGAGGTGCAGCAACATCAAAGGCAGGTTAACTAGCAAGTTAGTTTTTGTTTGTGGCAGATGTTCAGGTGCAATAAAGACTGCAAACAAACAGGAAACAACTTCTATCTCATTCCAGGGTGAAAAACTAGAGGTAGTCGATAGCTTCCGCTATCTGGGCGACCAAGTTAGTAGTGGGGGTGGGTGCGCTGAAAGTGTAGCTGCTAGAATAAGAATAGCCTGGGCAAAGTTTAGAGAGCTCTTACCCCTGCTGGCGACAAAGGGACTCTCACTCAGAGTAAAAGGCAGACTGTATGACGCATGCGTACGAACAACCATGCTACATGGCAGTGAAACATGGGCTGTAACTGCTGAGGACATACGTAAGCTCGCAAGGAATGAAGCCAGTATGCTCCGTTGGATGTGTAATGTCAATGTGAATACCCGTCAGAGTGTAAGTATCTTGAGAGAAAAGCTGAACATTAGAAGCATCAGTTGTGGCGTGCAAGAGAGACGATTGCGCTGGTATGGACATGTGGTGAGAATGGATGAGGATAGCTGCGTGAAAAAGTGCCACACCCTAACAGTTGAGGGAACCCGTGGAAGAGGTAGGCCCAGGAAGACCTGGGCTGAGGTGGTGAGGCAAGACCTTCGTACATTGGGCCTCACCGAGGCGATGACTACGGACCGAGACCTTTGGAAATGGGCTGTGCGTGAGAAGACCCGGCAAGCCAAGTAAGATCGTTGCCAGTGCCCCTGGACTGGTTCTTGTGCGGGTGGCACATGAGATGCACCATTTTGAGCGT
This sequence comes from Octopus bimaculoides, assembly GCF_046866305.1. NCBI lineage: Eukaryota > Metazoa > Mollusca > Cephalopoda > Octopoda > Octopodidae > Octopus > Octopus bimaculoides. Next base: position 187,782,239 of record NC_142929.1, on the reverse strand, counting down.
GGCCGTTGCCAGTACCGCCTGACTGGCTCCTGTAGGATTTTCGAGCGAGATCGTTGCCAGTGCCCCTGGACTGGCTTGTGCGGGTGGCACATAAAAGACACCATTTCGAGCGTGGCCGTTTTCGTGCGGGTGACACGTAAAAGCACCCACTACACTCTCTGAGTGGTTGGCGTTAGGAAGGGCATCCAGCTGTAGAAACTCTGCCAAATCAGACTGGAGCCTGGTGTTGCCATCCGGTTTCACCAGTCCTCAGTCAAATCGTCCAACCCATGCTAGCATGGAAAGCGGACGTTAAACGATGATGATGATGATGATGAAATAACACAGTACTTAGACTTTATATCACATTTCTGGATTTTAAACAATGTGGACTAACATGGTATCTGATTTTCAGTCTTTTTCACCACTGCTTCCATCCATGTATCCGACCTTTCTTGAAAATATGTAAAAATGTCAATCCAACAAAGAAAACTCTTGTCACTCAACAAGCTAGATATAGCAGTTAAATCTCCATTTAATCAAACCATCTATACAGAAAAGGAAGGGACACATTAGATAATGTAGTGATAGGTGCACATTTTCCAAGAAAAAGATGGGATAGTCTTAGTTAAAGGCTTTTGATCATCAGTTTGCTCATTCAGATCAACCTGGAGTTAATCAACTATTTTGGTGTCTATAAAATAAGGTACCAGATTATGAGCTGGGGTCGATAGTAACAACTAATGCCTTCCCCCAAAACTATTGGCCTTATGCCTAAGTCAACAACCATTATTATTTAAGGCAGCAAGCTGGTAGAAATTGTTGGAAGATTGGAGAAAATGCTTTTCAGTGTTTGTTCCAGCCCTCTACACTCTGAGATCAAATTCTGCCGAGGTCAGCGTTGTCTTTCATTCCTTTAAGGTCAATAAGATAAAGTACCAGTCAAGTACTGGAGTCAATGGTATCAACTAAACCCTCCCCTCAAAGTTACTGGCCTTGTACCTAAATTAGAAACAACTATTCTCTAATTCCTTACATGTCATTTATTTTTTTTTATTGCTTCTAATTTTGCAGAGAAGTTTTATTCAGAAAAACCTTGATAAATGTCCAGAAGCTCGATGTTTTATTGTGGTAGATTATCCTACAACCATGGAGCAGGTTGCAGCTTTTGAAAATTGCGTGAGTACTTCAGTTTTACACCACTGACTTCATCACTCCACTACTTTATGTGAGCACAAATTTGTTTCCATGATAGGCAGACAACTCTTGACTAATTCACTCAGGCTAGTTGTAGAAATTACATATAGTTTTGCTAATTTGGTTGAGACAGTTAATAACCCTCACCTGCTTTATTTTCTTCATATTCTTATTGTTATCTAACTGCTGTAAGTGGTTGTCTATTCAAAATAAATACAGGTCTATGGTAGAAGGAATTCACATTATTGTTTCCACATATAAGCCTCATCTTTGGAATGTCTATTTACAACCTCATCATCGTTTAACGTCCATTTTCCATGCTGGCATGGGTTGGACGGTTTGACTGGGAACTGGCAAGCCAGGAGGCTGCACCAGGCTCCAATCTGATCAGGCAATATTTCTACAGCTGGATGCCCTTCCTAACGCCAACCACTCCAAGAGTGTAGTGGGTGTTTTTTACATGCCACCGGCATGGAAGCCAGTCAGGCAGCTCTGGCAACAACCCAAGCATGAATGGTGCTTATTGCGTGCCACCAGCAGGGGAGCCAGCCGGGCAGCACTGGTATCGGCCACAACTCCAGTTTCCATTTGATTGTGATTTGATTTGATTTTGATTTACTTGATTCAATAGGTTTCCTCAAGCATGGCATGTTGCCTGATGAGTTATATTAACTACGAAACTATGAAGCATTTGTTGTGGTTCTTTATGTTCCAAGTTCTTGGGTAGTAGACTTCATCCATTACTCAGTTTAACACTACTACCACCTAATCTTTAGATGCCTTTAGTAAAATTTAAGGTGCTGCAAATATTTGGGCAAGGTCTCTCATCTGAAGTAATTTCCTAAATTCTCAACAGCCTTAGAGATCCTGAAATAAATAAAGGGTTAGGTTAAGCATTGTCCTTCTTTCCTTTACAAAGCAGTAAAAATGTCCGTTCATCAATCCCAAAGGTCATTAAAAATAATATAATATAAAACTATTAATAGTAATATAAATACTCCGTGTAACATGACCAACAACTCATCTCAGATATTTGCATGTATAAAGTAGACACCCGCCATAAATTAGTTGGTTTGAAAACTCAACCCCAAGCAGAGACAATTGAATAATTATCTTTCTCACTTTTCTCATCATTTAGATAAAAACTGACCAGATTATAGTTGTGGTTTACATACATACTGAAGAATCAACGACCATTGAGAAATGTCTTACAAAGTTACAAGCAAAGGTTGATATAAATGCAAACATCCCAGGATTGATTGCTCTTCATGTCCAAACTTACAAAGAACGAATGAGTCCAGTTATTGCACATTACAAGAGAATTAATAAATTAATTGAAGTAAGATTTTGCTTTCCTACAGATTTTCAAATATGGTTCTGTAAATTATTAATTAGCAATTGATATTTTGTAATGAGGATATTCCACATTATAAGCACTAATTAGAGAACTAGGTAGCTGAAGAGTCAATGAGGATGCCTTATAAGGTCACTCATTCTGCTAGATATAGAAGTTTAAAACAATACCCTCTTCAACTTCTGAAAATATCACTTTGGATAATATAGTGTTCATCATCATCATCATCATCATCGTTTAACGTCCGCTTTCCATGCTAGCATGGGTTGGACGATTTGACTGAGGACTGGTGAACCAGATGGCTACACCAGGCTCCAATCTAATCTGGCAGAGTTTCTACAGCTGGATGCCCTTCCTAACGCCAACCACTCCGAGAGTGTAGTGGGTGCTTTTACGTGCCACCAGCACAAAGGCCAGTCAGGTGGTACTGGCAACGGCCACACTCAAAATGGTGTATTTTACGTGCCACCTGCACAGGAGCCTTCCTGGCACTTGTGCCAGGAAGGTGACGCTGGGCACAGGTGCCATCACGATTTTGCTTTCACTTGCCCCAACATGTCTTCACAAGCCGAGTTTCGTGTCCAATGGAGGAGACAACGTTGGCATGGGTGCCAGTCGTTGAATTTAGTTCGATTTCGATTCCGATTTCACTTGCCTCAACAGGTCTTCGCAAGCGTTTAGTGTCCAATGAATGAAGGTATGCATAAGTGGGCTGGCTACACCCCTGGCGGAGGCCTTGGATTTAGGTCTCACTTAGCTTGCCGGGTCTTCTCATGCACAGCGTACTAAATCTGAAATATAAAAAAATAATGGGCATGGCTGGAAAACTTCATGAAACAAAAACTAAACACTTAACCAATAAAGTATTTACAAAAAAGTTATGTAAACAGGACAGTTAAATGAGCAGAGGAAATGAAACACAACATTTATAGATGACATAATCTAATTTGATCAAATAGAATGTAATTGGTGGTTGATATAGGGTTCAAAACTCTAATGAGTGAAGCTGTTGTTCTTTCTAGTGTTAGATTACTACTTCTGTAGTGTAATATGTTTACACTTCCATAAAGATATCCCTTACTTTAAATCATCTACATGCTTGTCCTGGTTCATTTTGGACATTCCTCTGACTCTGGCAGCTCTCATAGAATCTTTTGTGTTATGGCCATGTTCATTGCCTTCTCTCTCAACAATGCTCCACATGTAATAGTCCAATAGATTGAGATGTGGGAAATTAGGAGGTCAAATATGTGATCATGAAAATTTACAGCCATCCATTCTTGTGTTACTAGAGTCATGTGTGATAGTGCAGAGTCTTGCTGAAACACATATGGCATTCCATTGCATACACAGTCTATCCAGGGCGTAACAATTGTTTCCAGGACCTCAATGTAGGTGGCAGAGTTAACTCTAAGGCCTTGTAGAAAGAAGTAAGAAGGCATCACATGTCCTTCATTGCTGACAATCCCTAAAACCATGACAGTTTCAGCAAATTTTGTATGCATAACACTTGGAACTGTCATTTCTTCTGTTAACTTTTGATCTTGGTTGAAGTTTTTCTCAAATCTTCTTCTGCTGGATTTTTCAGTTTGTTTAGATCCTAGTCAAGATATATTGTGTTACTTTTATTATAAAAGAAAAGAAAGTAAAGACCAAGTCTGGGAGTTTGATGTTTGAAATATTATCAAGCACTCAAAACTCTCTGCCAATTTGGTAATGTGATGGGCGTAAGTTTCATGTTGGTATTCTACAGATAATTAGGGTGAGGAAAATGAGCAACAATCTTTAGAAAACTCTGGAAATCAATGAAAATTATCTGGTTCGTCCCTTCCAAGGAACTTACAGGTCAGCATGCAGGGATAATTTCCAAAAATCCCAGTCTGTCCAAGATATGAAGAGGGCATTGAAACTGTTCACACAGTACCCAAGCATTGCTGGTTTGTGGAGTTATGTCAAACTGCTGAATCTACTGGAAAGATCATTCCACTGCCTACTTTTAGCCAGAAAGAGTAGTCATTTTTTATCTGGGTGTAGGAGATGATCTCTATAACTGGTTGAAGTCCTTCATTATCGGCCGAAAAGAGGTTGTCACAGTTCTTGGACAGCACTCTTCACCCTATGAGATGACATCTGGTGCACCACAGGGATCTGTTCTTGGACCCCTTTTATTTGTTGCATATATTAATGACATAAATGCCAACTTAAAGAATGCCACAGTGCTGAAATATGCAGATGACATCAAGCTGTACCTCGAAATAAAAAGGACAAATCCTGTACACTATAGATCTTTATTGCAATCAGACCTGGACGCAATCCAGCAATAGATCATGGAATGGCAACTCAAGCTGGCTGTGGACAAATGTACCACCATGCATTTTGGGAGGAAAAACCCAGCATCTACTTACTCCCTCCACAACACTAATCTCAAAATGTCTTCTTGTGAACGTGATCTGGACATTATTGTCGACAGAGATTTTCGTTGGTTAAAACACATTGCTAAAATTGCCAAGAAGGCTGAGGGTGTCTAGGCATCACTTACCAAGTACTTTGTGAGCTGCTCTTCAGCTATCTATTTGAGGCTTTATATAGCTATGGTGTGGCCTCACCTGGAATTTGTGTCTCCGGTCTGGAACCCCTATCTTGCCCAGGATATTTATCGTCTGGAAACCGTTCAGCAACATGCAACCAAGAGAATACCCTCCATCAGGCATTTGCCATATTCCAAACGCCTTACTTCCCTGGGCATGGATACATTGAAACTCCGATGTCTGGTGGCCGACTTGGCAGACACCTATAAAATTATTAACCGTCTTACTAACAATAACTCTGAGCACCTTTTCAGACTCCACCTGTCTAACACCCGTGGACATGTTTACAAAGTCAGAAAACAGCACAGCTCCCATGACTTTCGGAAACACTTTTTCACGCTAAGAGTTGCTGAAGTATGAAAGAAACTGCTGGCATCAGTTGTTAGTTGTCGGAGCACTGCATCCTTCAAAACTTCCATGCTTCCTGGGATTCGCCAACACTACACTTGATTTTCTCCCCTCCATACACACGCAAGCATGTATCTGACTCATACACTGTTCACTTTCCAGGCATTTGTACAATACTGCATATGCTTTATATGCACTGTTGACAAGTTGCAGAACACCTGAGCACTGTATACAATAATTTCATTATTATTATTATTATTATTATTATTAAAGGCCTTGGTGAAAGACACTTTCCTTTTTATCCAGACCTACAACTTTTTCAACTTTCAGTTGAAAAGGGAAGTAGGTTTAGAGAAGAAACTGCTGCCTCCCAGCAAATTTGTTGAAAGATGGATGAGTATAGCAAGTATGACCTGAGTGAACAGGCCTGCTCTGAGCATGTGCATATATATTGGAGGAGGACAGCTAAGAGAGGGTGTTTGCTTTACTACTCGGGGTGACTATTGCTTTTGTGGGGTTTTCACAAATAGCTCTCAAACTTTTTTTCTTATTTTTCTTATTTCACTTGTTTACACCTTGTTCATGAAACATCACACGATATCATTCTGTACATGAAACCTCACTCGATATCATTCTGTACCATACTCGATCTTTTAGCCAACCCTTGTGATTAATAAAAAAATTCGTTATTTTCATTGTTGTTGTTCTTGTTCCTGTTCCTGTCATTGTTGTTGCTATTATTGAGTGAGAGAGCAGTGCATGCCATCAAAGTGACACTGGGGTACAAATATACGAAGCCCAGGACTACCCATCTGATAAGGGTACACAAGGCACATGCATCACAATCATATGTGTACGACATGGTGATCTCATATCAAGATAAACAGCGCATGACCTTGCAGGTGGGGCCCAGTTAGAATTTTCTTCAGGTCGAGTAGTCTATCCCGTTCAAATGGTCCTTAAATAAGGGTTGTTTAAGGATGTTGAAGGAAACATCAGTATTTCCAGAGGTGAATTATCCAAACCCCAAAGACTTCCTCTCAATACATGGCTATGATGTTCCCCCACTACTTCTGCTCGTGATCAGAGATGCACATATTGTCAGCCACCAAGGGTCATGCTCAACTGGTTAAGGTCAAACAACTGACAAGCAAATCTGCGGTATTGAGCAGAATATTTGCTGTAGCCCTTTTTAGAATATTTGCTGTAGCCCATCTTATTATTATTATTATTATTATTATTATTATTATTATTATTATTACTTTTTGCTAGTGAATGCTAATTTGGTTAGCAGGTATTTTATCTTGAGGTTAGGTTTGGCAACAACATATCTCCTCAAGAATCTTTCTTAGTATTCTTGCAGAATATAGAATGATACTTTTCTGCAGGTCAACAATGCGAATTTCAGTTCCAAGTTTTCAGTATTTTATTATTATCATCATCATCATCATCATCATTATTATTATTATTGCAAAACCTTCACAACACACAAACACACACATTCCATGTTTTGTCCTGTACTGTGTATAAAGTTTTTCTTGATGTAAACCCTTTGTGATCAATAAAGGAATCATTATTATTATTATTATTATTATTATTATTATTATTATTATTATTATTATTATTATTTTCTTCCTTCATTCTTTGTTTATTTTATACACTCACTTTCCAAGTCATTAACTATGATTTGAGCAAAAGAAGGTGAGTGACTATTAAACACTTTGGAACACCTCAGCTGCCTCCATTGAACTTTCAACATTGCATCACAAAAGCTGTTAGAGAAAAAGACTTGGCATATAGATGATACAAAAGTTAAACGAAAGAGTTCTGGTATATATGTGATATAAAGGTTAAAAATGTTTGGTGTCGGCATGATTATAAAAGTGTAAATAGTATGAGAAACAGTTTGATATTCAAGATTTTGAGAGTGTAAGTGTATGATGCGAACACAAAAATAAAGATACAATTGTTAGCACAAAATGCTATTAAATATTGATTTGTAAGCATTTGTATGTATAGAATTTTTAAGTATAATGGTGCATGAATATAATTTAAATCAAATTTAGATCATTCATTTACATATACTCTAGAGTTTATACTTAAAGTGAAATGGCCTTTATATTAATACTGATGTTGTAATAATAGTTTACATTTCATATACATGGATGCACATATACGTAGTGAAGTAAAGTATAGTTTTTAATACACTGAAGCCAAATAATAAATGCTTGATATGGAACTTGGCATATAATATATATATATCATGAGTAGTCAACAACCATCCAACAAAGTGTGTGTATATGTGTGTGTGTGTGTATATATATAGGGAGAATTCACAATAAACAACAGACAAAGACAGGTGGTGTAGACAACAAACAGATGTATTAGTATAACGCTTGGGAAGTGAAAAAGTCTTTAACGTTTCGAGCCTACGCTCTTCCACAGAAAAGAACGCAGATAGAAACAAGGAAAGAAAATAAAGAATGTGGAGTGGCTATATTTCATTTATATACTTTTATTTATTTATATTTTTAAATTGTAATTATATTTTTGATATATTTATATGTATGTGTGTATATATATATATATATATATATATATATATATTTAAATATTTTTTATTTTTTGTATAAGTATATGTGTTGAGCCACCAACCCTCAACCCATTGGTTGATCAAGCCATACCATCACTACTTGATCTGCAACCTAATCTGCATCTGACAAGTGGCACATTGTGCACCAGTACAGGTTGAGTGAGTGTGTTTTATCCAACTCAAGTAAATTCCCCTTTAAACAAACTCATAGTGCAGATCACTCAGTGACAACATGAAGACAAATCAAATCTTATGGCAATGAAGTGATAGTGACAAGGACTGATGGAGAAAGTCACTGGAGGTCTCTAGCTTGAGCTTTGCAAGCATGATGGCAAGAAATAGATAGCCATTCTGTGAAATTTATATGAGCAACTTTACAGTCCATGTCCTCTTCTTAACTACAAAGCAGCCTATTTAAGATGGCTCTGCATGTATGGTGACAGAGCTAGAAAAAGTGCCCTAAAAATTGCTTGCTCATTATACTGCAAATGACGAGATTTTCAACCATGCAGTCAAGAAATATGAGAAGACAAAGGAAAAAGGGTAAAGAAATAGATATGTGTGTAGCAGCTTGGAACGTATGCACACTCCAAGATCACAAGAAGCATCCTGAGCATAAAATAGATTGGTTTCTGAGAAGTAAAAATGTTAGCACTGCTGTTCTTTTGAAGACAAGGCTACCAGATTCTGGTTAACTAAATGAAGTATTTGGAGAGTACAGGTCCTTCTATATTGGTAAATCCAAGGCAGAAAAAAGAGAATCTGGTGTGGGTTACACTATTTGTATTGATATTGTACATAAACTAGAATCCTTATCAAATGGAACTAATAATCGTTTTATGTTATTGTGAATCCCAATTGGCCTAGAAGAATATGCTACACTAGTAAGTGCATACATACCCACACTTGATTCTATAGGTGCAGCTAAAGATAAGCTCTATACTGATTTATGAATATCATTGAACCAAATTACCAATCAAGATAGAATTTTTCTTTTAGGAGATTTTAATGCTTATGTTAGATCAGATTACTTTCTTGGCTAAATATTCTAAATAAGGATGGTCTTGGCAAAATGAACACAAATGGACTCCTGTTACTATTTTTGTGCAGTGAGTTTGGACTTCCTGCCACCAATACACTTTTTCAACAGTCCAATAAAAACAAAATAACTTGGTATCATCCTAGACAAGGTAATGGTCACTTGATTGACTATGTGATTGTCAAAGCCAAGATAGAAATGATGTTAACCTAGCATGTTCTTTCCATAAGGCAGAATACTGGTCTGATGAAACTGTGGTCTATAGTAAGATAAAAGTAAGACCAAAGCTAACTATAAAACAAAATTGTAAAAAATTCATAAGGAGACTTGATATTTCATAGCTCAAAGTAGATGGCAAGGATATTCTTACTCAAGCACTTGATGAAAAGTTACATAATGTTAGAATCACAGAAAATATAGAAGAGTTATAGGTTCAACTTAGAGATATTATTTATGAGTCATCCAGAGAAGTTTGTGGGTTTTCATGCTGTAAAAACCAGGATTGGTTTAATGAAATTAAATTAACAGTTTCAAGAAATCCACAGATTTCACAAAAAATGGATTGCAGACACTGCTAGAAAGAAAAAGTTTTACAAGTCTGCCAAAAACTCTGTTCAAATTAAACTAAAAAAAATAAAGCAACAGTGGTGGGATCGAAAAGCTAAAAGCTCTGCAAGAATCAGCTGAAAAACATCACATAAAAGGTCTTTATCAAAATTTGAATGGAGTATTTGGTCCAAGTAAAGGATGCTCTCCTGTTCTTTCTACTGAAGAGAATCTTCTTGCAGATCATAATGACATACTGAAATGTTGGGCAGAACATTTTAAAGATGTACTCAATAGAGATCCAAATGTAGATATGAACTCAATAATATCCCCCACAAAGACCATTAATTAACTCTTTTGCATTTGATACATGTTTTGATGAAGTAAAAGTGGCTATGAAACAACTGACAAATGGAAAAGACCAGGAGTGGATGGTATTCATGGATAAATTTTTAAATGTAATGAAAATATTTTAATAAATTGACAGAGCTTATAGTCCAAATGTTGCAAATAGAAACTGTTCCTCAACAATTGAAAGACACAATGATTCTATCTATATAAGTATAAAGATAATAGGTGTGAAAGTGACAAACATTGTGACATATCACAGCTATCTGTTGCAAGAAAAAATTCTCTCTAGAGTCATTTTAAACAGAATTAATACTGACTTAGTCAATTCGGTCTATCCAGACAGTCAGTGTGGGTTTAGGTCAAGCTGAGGAACAGTGGATATTATATTCAGTTTGTGACAAGTTTGGAAGAAGGCCCAGGAGCACAATAAAGACTTCTATGTGGTATTTGTTGCCCTTACAAAAGCCTTTAACTCTGCATACCAGCAGGATTTGTGGAAAATATTAGCAAAGCTCAAGATTTCCAAGCAAATGCTAAATGTCATAGTATCTCTGCATAAAGATATGAAGGCATCCATTCTCTCAAATGGCAGTCAGTCTCAGTCTTTTGATGCTAAAAATAGTACAAAACAAGGTTGTGTTTGGGTGCCAAACACTTTATGATCAACTTTAGAATGCCCATGATGTCTCAGTAAGGACAAAAATTGACATGTATATGTCAGTTGTCCTAACAACTCTTTTATATGGAGCAGAGGCCTGAACATCTTATCACAGGCACATCAGTCAGCTGAACAACTTTCATATGAGATGTCTTAGGCAAATATGCAAGACTGAGAGGGATGATAGAGTGAAGAATAGTACTATCCTGGAAATGTGTGGAATATCTGGTACAAAGGCGTTTTTGATCAAATCTCAAATGGGATGGTGTGGACACATCCTTCCATTGAATAATGATCAAATACCAAAACAACTCTTTCATAGTCAGCTTCTAAATTCATGACACAATGTAGGCTGGCCACTTCTGTCATATAAGGATGAATTCAAAGATAATTTGAGACAGTCAAGTATTAGGAAAGAAAACATTGAGAATCTTGCAAGAAACCATGCAGACTGGAGGAGAAAGTGCTTTTTCCAGCTTCAAAATTTTGAAATTCAAAGGATACTTCATCAAGAGCAGTTACAGGAAAGTAGGACAAGAAACCAATTGAAAAACAGTCTTCTTGCAAATCACCATTGTTCACATTGTGATTTCTCAGCTAGATCATGTGTTGGTTTTAATAAGTCATGTTCATACTCATATCCATATTGCTTTTGGTGGCCTGAGGACTCACATGAGGAATCACCAAATGTAAACATTGGTGAATAGTATTAATAGTAATGTGAGTGTGTTGTTGATTGTCAATTAGGATGGATCTTTTTTTTTATCTGTCTTCTTGCTGAACACTCATACATCATCTTCAATGGAAGAATCCATCATATACATCATGTTATGACCCTCACCACAGTTGTCTATAGCTTTTTGTCTTCCTTGTCAGATTGATAAAGATACCAAACAAGATAATGTCATTTCGGAAATCAGGAACCTTATAAAGGATTCTCTCGATGGAAAACCACAATCAGGTAACTAATTCAATATTATCCCGTGGCAAACTGCGTAACTCCATGACACTTAATATTTTCACATTATATGATAATTTGTCTCTCTAAATGTCATATTGTTATACATCACACATATCAAACATCATATTATAACTCTCACCAAAAATGCAAAAGAAGCAGAGGCAATATTTGCATTTTATGTTTCATTTCTTTTGTATTGTTGTTGCTGTTGTTATTGTTGTTGTTGTTGCTGTCACTGTTGCTGCTGTTGCTGTTGTTCTCATTGTCGACACCAAAAGTTTTGACGTTGCTTAGAGATGAAAAATTATTCGCTTAGGTGACGTCATTAAGTTTAGGCTATTCAATATCTATGTTCTCATTTTTTCCCTCGCTCTCAATTTTCCGAGAAGGAGCATGTTTCTTTGTTAAACCTTATGATGGCTGTTTTACCAGCTATCTTTAAATAATTATAGAAAACTGCAAAATATTTGCTTTTGCCGAAGATTTTTTAAATTCAAAAATATTAATGCACACCCCTGCAAGACAGGGTGTGTTTCTACACAAAAATAGTATCTGCACAGTCCAGACAATCTCAGAATTCAATCGTAATGATAAAATGAACACACAGGGCTTTTATGGCAGCCATAATAATAATAACAATAATACGAAATAGCCCAGCTATGAAAAATGAAGAGGGTGAAGAAAGTGCCTATTATTGTTGGTTCCTTGGGGACAGTATCAGCAGGTATCAAAAGGAACATAAAGGAAATAAGAATAGAGTTCCCAGTAGAACTGTTACAAAAGTTTGCTTCTTTGGCACAACCAGAATAATCAGGAAAGTATTAGATGGTTGAAAAGAACAGATAGTACTGTACCATAGGCTGCAGGCTGCAGGCAGCAAGCCTACTATCCATACAAGACTCCATGAATTACAACAAAACCTGAAATAAAAATAAATAATAATCCATTCTACTATAGGCACAAGGCCTGAAATTTGGGGGAAGGGGACTAGTTGAATACATCAACTCCAGTGTTTCACTGGTACTTAATTTATTGACTCCAAAAGGATGAAAGATAAAGTCGACCTCAGCAGAATTTGAACTCAGGATGTAGCAACAGATGAAATACAACTAAGCATTTCGTCCAGCATGCTAACGATTCAGCCAGCTTGCCACCTTAATAATAAATAATAATGATAATAATAATAATAATGATAATAATAATAATAATGATAATAATAATAATAATGATAATAATAATAATAATGATAATTCTTTAGTTTGTTAGAGAGAGTAAGAGGTGAAGTGATTGAGAGATAGAGTGAGAGTGACAGATGGGGAGGGACAAGGAGTGAGTGAGATAGCAGATAGCCAGCCAATGTATTAAACTGTCATGTGACTAGGGGAAGTGAGAGGTGACGAGAAAGAGAGAGAGATGTTAATGACATGAAGAGGGGAATACATGATTAAAAAGTTTGTTAAAGTAAGAGGTAGATATAAAGAGAGAGGGGGAGAGAAGTATAAAGTGTTTAGCAGAAGGAAATTTTAAAATTATATAATATAGTATTGCAACTGGATGTAAAATAACTTAGGAAAATAGCCATGAATGTTATTTTCTTTTAATTTTCAAAGGAAATGAACTAATCAGAAAATGAAACTAAACATAGTGAATATTTTCTATATGAAGAATAAAATATTTTGAATGACACAACAATGCACTATAATACAAACAATGGACTATAAGAACTGTTGTACAAAGGATTTTATTCTTTACAAACAATACACAGTGCTTCAAGCTAACAACAATACTCTCCTACTTTCTATATAGTTTTGGGTACAATAATTGTATATGATGTAAAGTAATTATGATAAAAAATTGCATAATAAGGAATATGCAATTATATATTGTTCTTGCAGCTTCAACAGAATTAAATACTAGCATGATATATGTATTAAGCATTGTATAGATTGTTATTGTATATTTTTGTATCATTTACTGCATAGACAACAGTAAGATGTATATGTAATAAAAATGCAAATCATCTCTTTCTTTCTTAAAAAGTTCCTCGTAATTTTTTCCGTTCTGTGGAATTTCCTTGGATTTCACTAGTAATAATAATGCCAGCATGGAAAAAGATGTTAAGGATGATAATTCAAGAATATATAATAACAGAATTGGTAGACTGGTGGAAAATATTGTATGCGGTATTTAGCTTCATCCATTTGATAGTTGAATTGGTAGATAGTTGGACAAAATTTAATGCAGTGTTTAGTCATGTTTATGTTCTGAGATCAAATCCAACCAAGTTCAACTAAGTTTTTCAGTTCCTTCAATAAGTACCATTATTATTTTAAGTCTATATCAAATCTTACCACTATTTTCAAAATTATCATAAAAAAAAAAAAAAAAAAGGTTTGTGGAATATAGGATTGAATGCTGTATCAGCACAACTTACAGAAAACATCCAATAGATGTCACTACAAAAACACTTGTGCTATAAATTGCCCTTATCCTCAAATCTTACTATAAACAATGTAGATTTTGTTTCCTTAATAATCAACCGAATTTAAATATAATGGAAATTATAATCAATATTAATTGCTATAAGTGTTTGTTTAATTGTACATTTTCTATTTGTCCAATTAGAAATACAGATGCAGTTACAGTGCATGTCAGTTTATAGTGATTTGGAGACTTCATCAAAAGAGATAACATATCCTTCAGAACTCTCTTTTTATCCACATTTCCCAAAATGCCCAATGATTCTTCTAACAGGTAACATATCAATCTTAATCTTCTTCTGCTTCTTCTCCTCCTCCTACTTCTTCTTCATGGAATGTGATGATGTCACTTTATACAGGTTCTTTAGTTTACTTCAGGCATCATATCTTTGGCTATGCTGGAGCATTGCCTTCACTGCCACATCAGCTTTACCTGCCTTTTGGGTCTTCTGAATACCAAAACATCTCAAATTATATGATATGTATATGTATATGTGTATGTATGTATGTGTGTGTGTGTGTGTGTATATGTATATTATATACATATATGTATACAGACACACACACACAGAGTGAAAGAAAATATTCATTGTTTCCTTTGTCTTTTATATTTAAGGTATCCCAGGTTGTCAAAAATTGCTGCATGCTACAACATTGGCATCGCAATATCCTAGACTGGATTTTATTTCTATTGGTCAGATGGTATGTAATGGTATTAATGATCCCAAAAATCCTGACTGTAGCCAGTGGAAAACTACTGCAACACTGATTAGAAATGACGAATTTATACAACAGGTGAGCTTCACTAAAATTCTTATCTGCAGTTTAACTTTACTTACATCCTCTATCACCCACACTCCAAACCTTCTCTTTGAGTCAGAGTTTAAACGGAGAACATCAAAGGTCAGTGGTTATTTGTTCGTCCTTCGAATGAGACCATCATGAAAGGCACAAACATACCCTGGGGATGCCTTTCATAAAGCCTACTGCCCTGAGGGTGCCTTTCGTGAAGCCTACTGTATTTGAAGCATGTGGATCAAGCCTCCTGTCTAAGGATAACTCTTCTCCATTTTCTCCTTCTTGTCCCAGAGAACCTTTAACCCTTTAGCATTCAGATTACTCTGTCAAATGCAATGCTTATTTATTCACGGTGCTTTGAATTAATCATACGCTGTGTTATAGCTTCAAGATTTCAATGGCTTGATTGTTTATTTTTAGAATAACATTGTAGAGTAAGTATAAGAGTCCGGATCTGGCCATTTTGAACATAAAACAGGTAGAATATTCTGGCTTGATATGGCTGGTTTAAATGCTAAAGGGTTAAGTGGTTAAATGCTAAAGGGTTCTTAGCTTGGGAAGAAAAGATCATTGCCTTTTCTTCTCCATCTAAGCTATACAAGTTTTAAAAAAACCCAAAAACTGAACAACATAATAATACTGGATGCACCTTCAGTTCTCCTCAAAGATTCTTTATCACTGGAGTTGGACATCTGTGAATATGTCCTTGGTTTGATATGAGTCATAATGTTATACCAGCTGGATACTCTAAACAAATGACTTATTTGTTGAACGTCAATATCTCTTTTTCAAAGTTCAAATGAAAATTAACTGTAAATTTGTAGTCAATTGATTTCACTCAAGGGCATTTCAGATACTTATAAGTCAATCCTAATAGGATTTGAACTCAGAACATAAAGGAATGTAGTTTCTCACTGGAAAATATAACTTCTAACACTATTTCTACTAATTCACCACTCTAAAAACATTGATAATGGTTTCTAATGGAACGATAACATCAGAAATAAGGTACGCAGACTCCAGGACTTGACTGGTATTTTGTCAAAGCAGTTGAAATTTGCATAAACAGAACCAAATAGCACAAAGCGTTTTATTTGTTATTCTATCAATTGTAACCCATTTAATGTGGTGCTCTACCAGCACCAGTTCAACCATCTACTCAGCTAGTAATAACAGCCTTAATAATGGTCAACTCTGAGCAAACAGACATTCCAGCTGTAACCATTGGTTTTTTGGGGGTTTTTTTTTGCATTCATGACTATTTTATGTCCTTGTTGTAAGACAGTCTGGTGTGTTTTCAACGGCAATTGTCTGCTATTTCTAGCAGATTGAGTGACCATATGTAGGCTCTTATACTGGTTTGTAGCTACATTAATATGAATTGAGAGATGTGTTTTTGATACATAAGATATATAACCCACATATTGACATATTAAATTACATTACATTGACATATTAAATTACATTACATTGACATATTAAATTACATTAATTAATCATATGTTTTTTTTCTAATTAAGATGAAGACATATAAAAGAGTTGTGTCATAACTGAATATGTCTAATGTAACCTAATATATAATCCTTAATATATTTTACACATTAGTAGATTGTATTTCATATATATATATATCTGTGTTTACTTCTCAGCAATTGAGAATAGCTTTACAATAAAGTGGTTCTAAAACTAGCAAATACCATCACACACACACACACACACACACACACACACACACACACACACAAATGTGAGCGAAATTTTTTTACCCGCCTACCTGCTCTTCATTAATAAGAAAACAAAATACGAAACTCACCTTGCAAAGACTTATTGGGGCAAGTGAAAGTGAAATTGTGATGGCACCTGTGCCCAGCGTGGCCTTTCTGGCACTTGTGGCCGCGGCATGTGTAAGGACTTTCAAGTGAGATCGTTGCCAGTGCCCCTGGACTGGCTCTTGTGCGAGTGGCACATAAAATACACCATTTTGAGCGTGGCCGTTGCCAGTACCGCCTGACTGGCCTTCGTGCCGGTGGCACGTAAAAGCATCCACTACACTCTCTGAGTGGTTGGCGTTAGGAAGGGCATCCAGCTGTAGAAACTCTGCCAAATCAGATTGGAGCCTGGTGTAGCCATCTGGTTTCACCAGTCCTCAGTCAAATCGTCCAACCCATGCTAGCATGGAAAGCGGACGTTAAACGACGATGATGATGATGATGATGATGGTGCTGGGCAAGTGTAAATCCAACTTGATTTTATTAAACATGGTAATCTTCCCCACCATCACCAACACCACTTTTTTAATCATTACATCCTCCTCCCCAGTACACTCTCTTGTCTTTGTGTATATATCACATGAGATCTGTGACTTTTACATTTGTGCTAGTAATTCTGTAAGTAGTAATGAAGTTGTGTGCGTGGTTGTGTGTATCTTAAAAATTGTTTAGTTAAATTTTTTTACTGCAAGCACAAGGCCTGGAATTTTGGGAGAGGGTCTAATCAATTATGCAAACCCCAGTGTTCAACTGGTACTCATTTTATTGACTCCAAAAAGATGAAAGGCAAAGTTGACCTCAGCAGAATTTCAACTCAGAACAAAGACAAATGAATTGTTTAGTTAAAAATCAAACTTTCACATAAAAATAACCCATTAAACTTTAATCTTTTATTTTTTACTTGCTTCAGTCTTGATTTTATTGAGAATAGCTTTACAATAAGACTGAAAAAAACCCAACACTGCATGTCATGTGACGGTGGGAAACAAGTATGAACACAAAGACACACATGCACACGTGCACACATACACACACACACACACACGTATATACAATGGGCTTCTTTCAGTTTCTGTGTACCAAATTCATTTGTATGGCTTTGATCAGCCCAAAGCTAGTGAGACTGAACCCAACAAAAATGTATTCATGTACAAGGCTTTAGTCAGCTCAGGTTGATTAGTAGAATACACTTGCCCAAGGTATCATGCAAGGAGAATGAACCTGAAAACCATATGGCTGGAAAGCGAACTTATACACACAGTCATGCTTGCACCAATATATTTATTTCATACACACACACTTGTATTTATTTGAATGCTATAATTTAATTCTATATCAACTTTCACAGCTTCTTGTATGTTTTTATTGCAGTTTGATGTGAATGAGTTAATCAATAAAAAAATTGATGATGCTGTGCAACTAAAGCAATTAATTATAGTGCTTGGTTATCCCAAGAACATTACTCAACTTGACCAATTCAATAATATGGTAAGCTAATGTTGCCTTAAAATAATTAACTTAAATAGGATTTAGAGACCTCACCTGGACACATTGATGATGTTTCTACTCTGATTTCATGGCAAGAATTCAATGAACAGATAGCACTCTCCCAGGATAGAAGATCAGTCCATTGCAAATTATATTCCCCAAATCATTGGTATTTATTCCCAATATAGAACTTAAATGGAATCATAGAAACAAAATTCATACATGCATATATATACATACATATAATACATATGTATATCTGTACATACATATACATACAAACATACATGCATGGTGGCCCAAAAGAAGGTTTACAGTTATTCAAATCTCTCTTTTGTATTCATATATTAACAGTTTAGATCTTAATTATAAAAAGACATGAAACCATTACTCTAAAACTGAATATAAAGGACAAAGCACTCACCCATGTGATCAAACCCTGAACCCTGAACTTGTGAAACATACTTCCTATCCATTAAGCCAAAAATGTTTCCATAAATATGTGAGTGTGCAGTTGTATGAATGTGTGTTACTTACAAAAAGAAAAGGAAAGAAAAAGTACTCAATACTTCAAGTTTCATGAATAATTTATCAATCAGACAGTCATGTTGGCGTATGTGTGTGTGTTTGTGTGAGTGTGTATCTTTATCACCATCATATGCTCATGCACACACACACACACACACACACACACATGAAATATATGAACAAAATATCCTATGACCCATCTTGGAAGGCAATAACTCCAATCTATGCCAACGTAGAAAGCAGGCATAAAATGACAATAATAATGTCATCCTTTCGCATCTTCTTTTCCATGTTGGTACTGGTTGAATAGGTCACCACAGATTTAGTCAGCTTTCATTCAGTGATTCAGAGTTACTGCCTTTGTGGCTGAGCCTGGGTCTACATCTCAATTGGATGTTTCATTTTTGGCACAGAATTCACATTTCTCCTCACTGAGTGTGAAACCATAATCTCTTATTTTTTGAAAAACACACTTCACATGTTTGATATGCTGATCATGAGGTTCACTTTTAATTAATACATCGTTGAAGTATGGAATTGCAAATTAACAGTCCACCAACACCACATCTATAACCTGTTGAAATATTGCAGGTGAGAGCTTCATACCAAATGGCGGCCCTTGCCAGTACCGCCTGACTGGCCTTCGTAGGATTTTCGAGCGAGATCGTTGCCAGTGCCCCTGGACTGGCTCTTGTGCGGGTGGCACATAAAAGACACCATTTTGAGCGTGGCCGTTGCCAATACCGCCTGACTGGCTTTCATGCGGGTGACACGTAAAAGCACCCACTACACTCTCTGAGTGGTTGGCGTTAGGAAGGGCATCCAGCTGTAGAAACTCTGCCAAATTAGATTGGAGCCTGGTGTTGCCATCTGGTTTCACCAGTCCTCAGTCAAATCGTCCAACCCATGCTAGCATGGAAAGCGGACGTTAAACGATGATGATGATGATGATGATGAGTCCTCTGTGTGTATTCACTGTTAAAAGCTTCAAACATTCTTTGTCTACTTTAATTTGTAGATACACATCAGACAGATCCAGTTTTGAAATATTTTGCCACCCTTTAATTTTGCAAAAATATCCTCTGGAGTAAGCAGTGGATAGTGGTACATTTTTAGACAGCCATTCAAACCAGTAGAAAAATCGGCACACACCCTGATTTTTTTTTTTTTTTTTTTCAATACACACAGTTGATGCTGTCCACTTAGAATAATCTAACGTTTGAATAATTTCCATTTTCTCCAGTCTGTCTAATTCTTCCTCTACCTGCTTTATCACAGCAAATGATACCTTTCTATATGGTTTGAATATAGGTATGACGTTTTCCTTTATTTGAAAACAGGCCTCAGTCTTAGAACAGAGACCTTAACATATTTTTTTTTTTTTTGTTTATATAATTTCCCGGTCAACATGCTTGTACTTGTGAGAACTCTTCTTCAATTTTCTTTATGTCCTGACATAAGTTTACCATTCTTTGACACTCCTCTGCAACTGTCTGCAGGGTTAAACTTTGGTCCACTATTCAAGTTTTGTGAGAATTCTTACATGTATCTCTGCAACTTTGTTTGCAGTAATCCCTTGTACAAAAATGAGGAGATTAAACATATCAGGAGTTAGTTGCTTCACTTTAAACCTTTCACACATTCGGTTTACAGTCCCAACATATGTGACAAAGTCTTCATCTTCTTTTGTAACTAGATTCCAATACTCCCATTAAGTGTTAAATAGGGAACTCTTTTCACTGAATATTTTTGATAGCAGTTCATCTGC
This sequence comes from Octopus bimaculoides, assembly GCF_046866305.1. Classification (NCBI taxonomy): domain Eukaryota; kingdom Metazoa; phylum Mollusca; class Cephalopoda; order Octopoda; family Octopodidae; genus Octopus; species Octopus bimaculoides. Next base: position 187,761,794 of record NC_142929.1, on the reverse strand, counting down.
TTCCTGGAAACAAAATTACAATATTTATTTTTCATGCTAATTTACATAATAATAGTCTTACTTTTTCATTGTCTATCCACGACTTGCAGTCTTCCCTGAATATTTCTTCATACTTTCTAGAGTATGCTGCAAACATTATACCCTCCTCTATGTCATAACTGAATTCTGTTATAGAGTTCAATATGCCGTCTTATGAAAATGAACTTATAGTGTTTCCAGACTTCTTAAAACACAGCTCCATTATTTTTCTTGTTGCTGAAGTAGTTGTTTCTGCAACTCCTGTTGCTGTTTTTGCAACTGTATTATAGAAGCTAATAGGTCTTCCCAAATTAACAACTTTGTATCACAAAAATTTGTTAACTGACTTGCGTGAGCTTCAAATCCTTGTTGCCAATATTGTTGTATTGCCAATTGTTATAATGATACTTTTTTCACATTGTAACTGTGTAGTAACAATAAAACATATAACAAAGCTGAGTAACAACAACGTAACAATCCAACAAACTCTCCACGAACTATATATGAACCAACAAACGATATTCCGACAAACTACCAAAACGACACCTTATGACCTCCTGTGATTAATACCTGTTCTGTCCGGACTCTCACTCAGACTGCTACTATTTATAGTCATTCAGAAGTCTATTCTCACAGGGAGTTTTTAGATATTATACATACTAATTTCCATCACAATCACCAGCCATCCTATCATCAATTTTATATTTATTTTTTATGCATGCATAAGATGGGTGAGTCTTCAGAATCCTTTGTCATCTCCTTCATAAGATTCAGCCTCTTGAAATCAGTCTCCACCACTTTGTCTTATGTCTTTCTCTTCTATACATTCCATCCACTTCCTCAGACAACTTCACATGATCATAGTCCTTTTGCATGCTATATTTGATTCTTCTTATATCCAGCTTTTCTCTCAACTCATTTGTGCCCTGTCATTTATGTATAATGACATTACACATCCAATATGTTCCCTTCCAATTTTTCCAACCTTTATAAATCCTCTACATTTATAATCCATGCTTTCACTGTCATACAGCATCATATTTTGTAAGCAAGTATTTGAAATATCTGCCCTTCATTCTAAGAGAGAATTCTTTGTTACTAAAAGATAAAATAGTTCCCAGAACGTTATCCACCTTGTTTTTACTCTAGCAAATGTGCTTTCAAAACCCCTACCACCACTGTTTTTAAATCATATCAAAAGCAAAAGCTATCGTTAACTTTTAGGTAGCCTGATGAACATTTGGAGGAATCTATTTCATAGGTACTCTTACTGCTAACAGTTTTGTACATTTGCCACAAATGAAGTCTACCTTCCATATCAGCATTTCTGTAATTCCACTACACTTCTTGTGCATTCATGGTTTATAATGAGTATACCAAATGGAATCTTATTACACCTCTTCTACATACTAAGCTTTTCTATGTCCATAGGGTCCTGTCTACTTTCTTACAAACTAAAACTTTAATATTTGCTAGGTTTCCTCTGAGATCTCTCAATTCTAAGACTTACTTCCAAATTAAAATTTCCCCTCCAAATTTTTGGTCTATTCAGCTATAAGAACTAGCCCATTAGCATGCAAAAGTTCCCATAGACAATTAGGGTTCATCTCCTCTGTTATAAAAAAAAAATAGAAGGAAACTGAGAACCAATTCTTGATGAATACCTATCTGCACATTGTCATCACTGAATTGTTGTTGACTCTCATCTTGCCAACAGCAACTCTGTCCAGGCTTTCATGGCTCACACAAGCCATTCTTTTATCTTTAGTTTTCTTCAGAACTATCTGACAACAAAATATGGAACACCATCAAAAGCCTTCTTCAGATCAACAAAAGCTAGGCAGAATGGCTTACTTTTAGCTCAGTACTTTCCTGACATCATCTCACAAGGAAGCAACCATGGATGAAACTTTGTCCTGGCATAAATCTGCACTACTTTGCATTTAAGTTAATTCTCTTTCTAATCAGTTCTCCATCAATTTGATAGCTCTGTCATTGCCTTTCTCTGGACAAGTTTTTTTTACCTTTCTAACCATTAATGATGATACTGATCAATCACTCACAGGTGTTCTCTGTGAATTATTAATCACTTGAGCAACTAACATATGACCTACTTTGCCAGATATTTTAAGCAGCTCAGTTGCTATTCTTGATGGTCCAGCTGCTTTTCCTGCCTTCATGTCCTTAATCCCACTTTGAGTACTTGGTATAGGATCTCTTTCTCTAGAGCATTCTCTTCATTCAAAAGCATTTCCACATCTCTTTTCAATGTCAGTGAAGGCAAGTTTACTGCTATTACTCCATGAATATTCTTCCCTATGACATTTCAATTCTCTCTAGTACACTATCTTGTAATACTGGATATCTCACACCTTTGATCTTTATATCATAGAACATGTGCAAGCCTCTTACTTGCAGTGTCTCACTTTGATAAGTATATCTGACATTTAGCATATCTTCTACTTGATTGTTACTTGTAGAAACTTTCAGGTATCCTCTCATATAAGTCTCCATCATCCCCCACTTCTTTTCATCAACTAGTTTTTCTTTTGAACCTACAACTGATCTAAAAAAATTTTTAACTTCCACACTTTTTTCTGTATCACTTTTCTGTCTTTAACTATGTCTAGTACTAACTTAAATGTCACTGACCAATGGTCTGTATTAATCAGCATCTTCTTTAACTGTTTATTCCATTTCCTGGTAACTATGAAGAATATCTGGTTTGTGTGTTTACCTGATTGGTTTGGTAAGTGATCAGCTGGTTGACCAGATTTCAAAATTTAGCATTGCAAATGGTTAGATCATTTATATCAGAAGCTTTGACCTATCCACATTCCTCATACTTTTTCCATAGCCACCATGCACAGCAAAGAGTCATCAAAATGGTGTCTAATTTGTTCATTAAATTTAACCTACATGATAGTCTGCAGGAGAGCCTTATAGAAGCCATCTTCCTGTTCCTCTGGAGAGCATGCAGAGATAAATGTCACTGTCATGTCCATGACTTGCCTAAGCTTGGTTATTTTAACAGTAAGAGTATACTCTCACTGCCTTGATTACTTGATTTCTCAACTAATAATACGCCTATTCCACCAGCCCAATCACAGTCACTAATTCAGAAGGTGTTTGTACCTGTATTCCTTGCCCAGGTAGGGTCTGACAGAAGCTTACTTCCATTTTACCAATAGAATACAGCACATATCTACTTTCCTCTACTCCAGCATCTCTACAATTTCTCCTGACCTACTTTTCATGCTTGTGTGTGTGTGTATGTGTGTGTGTGTGTGTGTGTGTGTGTGTGTGTGTGTGTGTGTGTATGTGTGTGTGTGTGTGTGTGTGTGTGTGTGTGTGTGTGTGTGTGTGTGTGTGTGTGTGTGTGTGTTTACATTATGAGCATGTTTGTATTTCTATAAATTCTTTAATGTGAGCTAAAACAGTTTAGTTCATATAGCTATTTGCATACACACCTACATAAAGTGTGATTGCTTACCCGAAAAAAGGTATCAACTGTCAACATCATATGATATACCTGGAACAACAACAACATGATGGTGATGATGATGATGATGATGATGATGATGATGATGATGATGATGATGATGATGATGATGATGATGATGATGATGATGATGACGACGACGACGACGACGATGATGACGGTGGTGGTGGTGGTGGTGGTGTGGTGGCAGTGGTGGTGGTGAAGCAAAAGACAGAGAGGCAAGGGAAAAAAAAAGTAGGTCAGGGAGATAAGGTTTTATAATGATTCTGCTGCCAAAACTACCCACCTTGCCAAAATCACCTGTAGATCAGGAGGCGTGTGTGTGTGTGTGTGTGTGTGTGTAAGGTGGGAAGCAGGTTCTTGTGAACACTTTGTTTTGAAAGGTGTGGTATTGAGAAGTGAAGTAGGGTTTGACAGCATCCCTATTGTTATCATTACAATTACCATCACCATCATCATAAACATCCTCAGTCACCATTGCTACCACTACTATCATCTTCATCACCACCACGACCACCTCCACCAGCACTATCACTGACACTACTACCACCACCACTGCCACCATCAGCATCCTTACCATCATCATCATCATGATTGCAACTAACTGCATCACCACCATCACCATCACACAACAACTATGCAAATCATCATCAGCATCACCACCACTACTATTACCATCACCACCACCACCACCACCACCATCCTCATCATCACCACCACCACCACCACCACCACCATCCTCCTCATCATCATCACTACCATTATCATCCTTATCATCATCATTGTCCACATCATCATTACTACTACCATCCTCATTAACTTCATACAAACCATGCATATATACTGGCTACACAAAAAACAAGCCATCAATTTAGCCTCAATGTGATGACTGAACCTAGTGGAAATAGTAGCCTAATGTCCCTCATCACACCTTTCTATCTTATAGAAAGACCATTCTCATAATATAGCATCATCCTACATAGTCTTAGAAAGTCAGGAAAGTCATGGCTGGAATGTCTTTAATTATAGGTATGCTTGACAGGACTAACCTGGGGTTAAACAACAGCAACAGTAACCTATCCAATGAAACAGATATACTCCACATGAAAGATCACTTGTTTTCCTTTTAGGGCCTCCCCTAAGATGATACTCGCAACAGAGTGACTGACAAAGGCACCCAAGAATATACAAGGACAAAGATTCATGCTACAACAAAACTCTTGAATCACAACCCCTGTCACTACATGTGTACTGACCCCTGAACACCAGATCATATATACAAAACACCTCCCTCTAGAAGACCACTAAAACCATGTTTTATGTAACAACACATGTACAATCACAGATGGACACCCATAAACATCTACAACGGTTCAGAATATCATTCTCAGAACACTATCCCTCATGCACACCAACCTCTGAAGTCTCTTTCTTGCCCATGATTTTCCTGCTGTTATCTACTGATAGACAACTTCATATATGCACACACACACATGCACACACACACACACACACACACACATACACACACACACACACACACACACAATGGGCTGCTTTCAGTTCCCATCTATGAAATCCATTCACATGGCTTTAGTCATTCCAGGGTTATAGTACAAAATACTTGCCTAAAGTACCAGAAAAACATGTGGTTGTGAAGCAAACTTCTCAGCCACACAGCTGTGTCTATGTGTTATAAATTCTTATCCTAGAAGATAAACAATACATTGATATAGTGCTACAGGCTACACTATATGTTATTCTTTTCTTGAAAAGTTTATGAAATGTTGACCCCAATGATAGAGGACATGATGTCTGCTATCCAATCTCTAGAATAAGTGCAACATGTAGCTCTAATACTTCAGAGTGTACTAAATGTTGTAACAATTTTAGCTTAAAAATTTAGAGTACAGTTAATTGCATAAGACTAAAATTTCATAAGATGACAATAACAATGTACAATAATAAAATCTAATATCACATATTACTATTCTATTGTTAAATAGCAGAGGCAGAGCACAGCAAAATAGCATTTACTATCATACTTCTTAGAGTATTAAAATGTTGGCATTGCAAAACAAAAATGTTATGAAGCTTGATAAAGTGTGTTCAGAGTTCACGCCATAGCATATAGATAGTTAGTTTGCTATAAGACAGTGTTAATGATTAAAGGGTGAATCCAAAAACAGCATTCCAGAGTGTAACATGTGAAATTGGATAATCTGCATTTTATCAATTACCAATGTTATTTCACTTGAAGCTTTGGTTAGATGCAGCAACTTTATAACCTCAGCAATTATTACAACCTCAGCAATATTACAAGTTATAAAGCCTTCAACAAGTTTCATGCACAGCCTTGGATGAAACAACTTATAGTGACAAATATTGCATGTTCAACAATTTTCACAAGTTTAACAAATTTGGGGACTTAATCTAATAAAATATATCTTTGTTTCAACATCTTCAAAGGGTGCAGAACACAATGTATTGACAACTTGATCTACTGGTATTTGACCAGCTTTGTAGCTGTGGATATTTTATTAGATTAAGTCCTCAAACTGTCAAACTTATAAAAATTGTTGAACTTGCAATATTTGTAACTGTGAGTTGTAGCATCCAAGTTTGAGCATGCAGCTTGTTGAAGGCTTTATAATTTGTAACATTGCTGAAGCTGTAATGGCTGAGGTTATAAAAGTTGCTGCATCTAACCAAAGCTTCAAGTGTCACAACTGTGCAAGTACATGTATTACATGTATGAAAGAAACAAGTGTCCAGGGTAATGTTAAGCAACAAGAGAATCATTGTAGTCTACAGTTTCAAAGACAACGAACAGCAGTGATTTCTCTGTTGCATAACTTTACTATGAACACTGTCAAAAATTAATTATCCACTCAATAAGGGATTTCACATTCCAGAAGTTGTCAACTGTGTTAAACAAGTTTTAACAGCATGATAATTTGTTGAAAGATACGGAACATGTAATGATTATAGCTACTGAAGCTGCAGTTGTGGCTATAACATCGTTGTGAATGGCATAACTGTGGAGAATCTAATCTTTCTTTCATAAACAGTCTAATTAACATACGTACATACAGAATAGTTTATTGTTAAGTCAGTTTATTTTTGGTGAATAATTGCAAGTTCTACCATGGTAGAAACAAAGAGATGATCACAACAGCCAGGAACAGGGTACCCACAGCAAGTATTTTTCAAAGGCAGATAGGGATTGAATACAAAGGTAAACAATTTTCAAAAGACTGCACGTATTAAACATGCCATCAGCAGCAAGCAACTTTCAAAGGAATGAATTGCATGAAGTTTGTTATTGCTACTCTTGAAAATGTACTGGGTGTTATGTCATTTCTGAAGGATACATACTATATTAATGCAATGTGAATGGATTTACTGTCTGTTTACTGAATACTACATACTTTAAACTGTATCAATACAGTTCTAGAGAGCACCCTCAATATTACCTTATTGTTAAAATGTAAGTTTAAATCAATATTACAGTATGTACAATAGGTTAATCTTTATATTTTCTAGGAATACTGTATATTCACAAATGGTGTACGATATGTGGTCCATTTCAAAGGTCTCCATATACTGTTCACATGTACAATACATTAACACTATAGAAAGAGCCTCAACAATATACTGAACCTGTACTAACTGGAGCCTTATATATTGACCTAAGGCTAAATGGTAGGAACATATTGACACAATGGTAGAACAGTAGGGGAGGAAGAAGCTGTATAATGTGTTACCCAGTTCAACAATAAGCTCTATATGTTGACTTTATATTTCAGATTGGTTTACCTACAACAATGATCCACTTAAGATGCCCTAAACAGGAAGCTGTGAAAGTTCTAATGGAGCGCAGTGCAAGGGCTTCATATTCAGTGAACAATCTATTAGCTATAACTAACGAGATCACTTGTTTTGAGACACACACCTTACCTGTCATTAATTATTATGATGATTTGTCCAGGCTAGTCACGGTAGGGCCCTTATTTTTGTTCTCATTGCTCTGTCTTCAAGTTCCATCATTTTTTTTTTTTTTAACATTTCTAAGGTAGAGACACATGTATAAAACATTACAAATGAATTTAAACAATAAAAAAGATCAGTAAATGTGTAAATCAAATATTGATTTCAACTTTTGGCACAAGGCCAGCAATTCTGGGGAGGAATAAGTCAATTACATCAACCCCAGTGCTCAACTGGTACTTATTTATTGACACTGGAAAAATGAAAGGCAAAGTCAACCCCAGCAGAATTTGAACTCAGAATGTAAAGATGGACAGAATGCCACTAGGCATTTTACCTGGCATGCTAACGATTCTGCCAGCTCACCACCTTATGTAAATCAAATGTTAGAAATGTATATTAAACTGTACTAATATATGAATCAATAAACTTTATATTAAACAGCAATAAATTTATATAAAGTAACATAAATGCATATAAATGAGTACAAATACAGGGTTTGATCAATAAGTATCCGGACTGTTACCATAGTAATGAAGCTAAAGCATGCATAATGAAGCTGTTTGACACAGATTGACCTTAAACTCTGCTGTGCATGCACACTAAGTTTTAACATTCTAGCTCACTTCGGCTGTTTACAGGAGTGCTTGGAAGGAGCATGTGTAGTGTGTGATCATTGCATTGACCATGACAGAGAAAGTTGTCATGGCAATACCTGTTTAGAGACCTACATAAAGTTGCAGAAAGTGTATGGAGAGGAGTGTATGAGCCATACACAAGTGTGCCAGTGGTTCAGATATTTCCAAGATGGCTAAAAAATGTCGATATTGATGAATGTTCTGGGAGACCTGCAACCAGCAGAACTAAGATAGGCTTCTGAGAAGTTATCACCAATCTTTTGCCAAAATTTGATGCAGATTTTCTGCTCAACTTTCTCTGTCATGGTCAATGCGACAGTCACATGCTACACATCTTCCTTCCAACCACTACTTTTAGTCTTCATTTATCCTTGTATCCATGTATATCAGAATCCAAGTACAATAATTAAAAAATTTTTTTTCTACAATGTGCTCTCCTCCAGTTGGATACTGAGAATAAATCATTTGAAACAGTGAACAATGAGATTTATCAAGAAATAAAAAAATTTATTCCTCGGGTAAGTTGATAAATATATAGTTGCAATGGTACTGGTGGTGCTAGTGATGATGTTGGAGTTGTTCTTTCTTTTTTTGTTAGATATATATATATATATATATATATATATATATAATGTGTGTGTGTGTAATATATATACACCATCCATGCCATCATGGAAGGTAGATGTTAAGTGATGATGATGTAAACAACATTTCCCATGGCAATGAGTACAGTGAAGAATTCCAGGTAGGATTAGGGTAGGGGTTCACCAAGGTTCAGTCCTCAGCTCCCTCTTATTCATCATACTCCTCCAGGCAATAACAGAGGAATTCAAGACAGTATGCCCCTGGGAGCTCCTCTATGCTGATGACCTTGCTCTAATAACGGAGTCACTATCAGAACTAGAGGAGAAATTTCAGGTGTGGAAGCAAGGTCTAGAATCGAAGGGTCTTGGGGTCAATCTTGCAAAAACCAAAGTCTTAATAAGTAGGAAGGCAGACAAACCACAAATCCCTTCAGATAGATGGCCCTGCTTGATTTGTAGCAAAGGCATAGGTAGAAACTCCATAAAATGTACCCGGTGTAAGCTATGGACACATAAGAGGTGCAGCAATATCATAGGAAGGCTAACTGGGAAGATAGATTTTGTGTGTAGCAAATGCTCAGGGGCAATAAACACTGAAAATGTGCAGGAAACAGCCTGTGTCACATTCCAGGGGAAAAAGCTAGGGAAAAAGTAGTTGATAGCTAGGTGACCAAGCCAGTAGCATTGGGGGAGGGGCAGTTACTCTGAGAGTGTAGCTGCTAGAATAAGAATAGCCTGGACAAAGTTTAGAGAGCGCCTACCTGTGCTGGTGACAAAGGGCCTCTCACTCAGTGTAAAAGGTAGACTGTCTGATGCATGTGTGCAAATGCTACATGGCAGTGAAACATGGAGCATGACAGCTGAGAACATGCATAAGCTTGCAAGGAATGAAGCTAGTATGCTCAGGTGGATGTGTAATGTCAGTGTGCATACACAACAGAGTGTAAGTGCCCTGAGAGAAAAGTTGGACATAAGAAGCATCAGATATGGTGTGCAAGAGAGATGACTGCGCTGGCATGGACATGTGTTGCGTATGGATGAGGACAGCTGAGTGAAAAGGTGTCACACCCTAGTAGTAGAGGGAACCTGTGGAAAAAGCAAACCCAAAAAGACCTAGGATAATGTGGTGAAGCATGACCTTTGAACGTTGGGCCACATTGAATCGATGACAAGTAACTGAGACCTTTGCAGTTATGCTGTGCTTGAGAAGACCTAGCAAGCCACATGAGACCGTAACCGTGGCCTATGCCTGTGCAGCATAACCAGCCCATTTAAGGGCACCCTTCAATCATTGGGCAATAAACTGCGCTTGCGAAGACCTATTTAGGCAAGTGAAGTCGTTGTGTCCAATGACAGTACCACCTGATTGGCACCCATGCTGGTGGCACATAAAAAGCACCATTCTAGTGTGGTTGATGCCAGTGCCAGCTGACTGGCCCTGATGCCGGTGGCACATAAAAAGCACTCACTACACTCTCAGAGTGGTTATAATAAAGTGCAGATGGCTGGATGGATGGATCCTCCAAACTTTCAAAACAAGAGAAAAAGAGACATTCATGATCCTTTGGAGGACATACGTTCTCAGCCACTTAGACTATTGCTCCCAACTATGGTCACCACACAATAAAAAATCCACGGCGAAACAAACTCGAAGCAATCCAATGAAGCTGCACTAAGAAAATCATCTCGATGCAATGTATCAGCTACTGGAAAAGACTCAAAAGAATTAAAACTCTTCTGCCCGGAACAAAGGCGGGATATATATATATATATATATATATATATATATATATATATATATATAATATATGTATCTATATATATAAAGATGAGAATGTCTGTATGTGTGTCTGTGTGAATCCATAAACCTTGAGAACTACACAACCAATTTCTTTCAAATTTTACACATTTTACAAATGTGCGTGTGTGTGTGTGTGTAAAATACAAGGATAATCATAAACAATTGTATTTTTCATACTATCTCAGTAGCTTTACAGCCTAGCTTGAACTGGAATAAGAAAATTGTGCGAACTTGCTTTTTGTCCATGCTGTATTCAACATCCAGGAAAAAATGTCGTAATTATTCAAAAAGAAAAAGAGTAACACGATTAGATAGAATGAAAAACGGGCTTTAAAATGATATATAAAGTCAAAGTAACTTAATGTAGATTAATCTGAAAATACATCATTTAAAACCAAAATTAGAAATTCCACAAGAACTTTCTTGACAACCTAAGATATATATATATATATATATATATATATATATATATATATATATACCATACACACATACACACACATATTGGTTACTAAGTGGTCTTGTGATTAGGATTCCATGGCATCATCATCATCATCAGTATTAAATGTCTATTTGCCATGCTGGCATGGGTTGGACGGTTTGACCAGAGTTGGTAAGGCCAGGGGCCACATCAGGCTTTATTGTCTGTTCTGGCATGGCTTTTACAGCTGTATACCCTTTCTAATGCTAGTCACTCCATAGAGTGTACTGGGTTCTTTTAATGTGGCACCAGCATGAGTGCTTTTTACAAAGCACCAGTATCAATTCTGCCGGTATTTGATAAAAAAAAAATTTGCTGTAACAAAATTATGTCATGTGAGCTCTATTTTTGTTGAAGGTATGTAGTACACAAGCCTAGTCTTGGGTGACTTGTGAACATGATACTGACATCTTTTAGACTATGTTAATGAAATATTTTCCATATTGAAAAATATGGACTTTGAACGTTTTGATGTAATCCCAATAATCAAGGCTTTGCTTTTTTTTTCTAAATGCTTTATGGTGTTTCAATTTTCATAATCTTTTGTTTTGTATAGAGTGAATACAGTTAACAACACTTTTAAAGATGAAATCAAGCAAAAGTAAAGAGAAGGATGATGATATTGGGAACTCTAGACTGGAAAATTGTCAGGATCCATGAGCACATTCTACAGGCCATATCAACTTTATGGGTGTTGGACACTCCAGCAATAGTTGTTGTCCACAGTTACAACAAAGTCTGACATTATTTGAAGGAAGAGAATATGACTATTTAAATACATCTATTTTGCAAAGTAAACGAGCTCAAATTTTTCCTCATTTATCAACATGGATTTTATGTTTCTTTTTTTTATTCCCTCCTTGAATCACAGCACATAGATCAGATTCAAACTCTGTTCAGTCATGTAATCCATTAATGACTCTTTGGTGCTAGACTCATCTGAAAAGATTTTTGTTTGACTATGTATGATATGTGCAATGTCCTTTATGTAAATAATAAAGAGAAATCGACCCAACACAGTAAACTGAGGGACACAACTAATGACACTTTATCAATCATAACATGTTGGGTTCCATTTATCAAGAAGCACTTAATCCTTGCAATAGATTTCCATGGACTCCAATACGAGAAAGCTTTTTGCAGCAGAATACTGTGTTTGGCTCTGTCAAAAGCTTTACTGAAGTCAAAAACTGACACTTTTTATCTGACCACTATGTCAAAGAATTCAATGATATGAGAGGTTACTGAGACTGGATTCACTGCATTCCTTCTTAAAAACTGGGATGAAAGACGATGACGGAGAATGTTCAGATAGAAAAGCTGTGTTTAGTGATTTCCTCTAGAAAATTGTGCTCCTTCAGAACACAAGCAGGAAACCGGTCATGGTCTAAAGTTGAATTTAGTTTAATTCTATAATCATAATAATGTCTGTTATGTCAAAAGTAATGTCAGGGAACATATGTTGAGAATTTATTTTAAGTATATTTGCATCATCATCATCATTTTAGTGTTCATTTTTCCATACTTACAATGGGTTGGATGGAATTTGTTGAGGTAGATTTTCTGTAGCTGAATGCCCTTCCTGTCATCAACCCTTGTTTCTAAGTAAGGTAATATTCCCACATGACTGGACACACACACTCATACATATACACACATATATACATAAATGTATATATATATATATATATATATATATATATATATATGTGTGTGTGTGTATGTGTATGTATAAATATATACATACACCTTCCATTTGTTTTGAAATAAATGGAAGTGGAGAGACAAGTTACTGAAGAGATTGCAAGAGTGCAATGAAATAATTTAACAAAAAACTATATACTGTTTATAAATTAATAAAGGACTGAACCAGTGCATGTGTTTATTACCGGCATAATGCCTCTCCCACGGTTTAATTGTAGTTCTTTCAACACACGTATCCACATCAAGAATCTTGCACACGAAATACACATACGATATATATATATATATATATATATATATATCAACCTCCCCACCTGCAACAAAACGTCATGGATGCATCCCCGCTCAAAACACTGGCACCTCATCGACTACGTTATCATAAAGAAGAGGGACGGGCAAGACGTGTGAGTTACGAAGACCATGTGTGACGCAGAATGCTGGACAGACCACCGCTTTGTTGTATCCAAACTCAACCTTAGAGTTCAGCCCAAGAGACGACCACAAAATAGGAAAGCATCAAAACGCTTGAACATCGGCAAGCTGAAGGATAACAATGTCAAGCAGCTATTTACCAGTACATTGGAACAACGCTTGGACCCCATTGTGCTACAAGGCAAGGATATTGAGGAAGCCTGGGCTGCACTCCGGGTGACATTGTACGACACAGCCATGGAATGCCTTGGGCCAACTTCAAAGAAGCACAAGGACTGCACGGAGATCAAGCAACTACTAGAGGAAAAGCATCACGTTAACAAAGCTCACCTCACTGACCCCAAGTCAGTTTCAAAGAAGGACATACTGCGGATTGTACGGAGCACAATCCAAACGAAGTTGCGCCAGATGCAGGATTCCTGGCTTAGCAGCAAAGCAGACATGATCCCGGGCTTTGCAGACAGAAATGACATGAAGAATTTCCTGCATCAATGGTGAAGCCATCGATAGGCTACCTCAAGTCCCCGTTGAAGAGTCAATGGACGTCGAACCAACTTTGGAGGAAATTCAGAAAGTATGCCGCCGACTGTCCAGTGGCAAAGCACCTGGGCCGGACTCCATCCCAGCTGAAGTATTCAAAGGAGGCGGTATGGTCCTGACCAGGAAAATTCACCAGCTGTTTCAGCTCATCTGGATGCACGAGACAGTGCCTCAAGACTTTAAGGACGCCTCCATCATCCCCCTCTACAAGCGAAATGGAAACCACCAGGTCTGCGACAATCATCACGGAATTTCACTGCTGTCCATGGCTAGAGTTTTGCTCAACTGCCTCATTGCACACCTAGAGCAAGGTCTCCTACTTGAGAGCCAGTGTGGCTTCCGGAAAGAGCGTGGGACTATCGACATGGTGTTTGCTGCTAGACAGCTGCAGGAGAAGTGTCAGGAGCAGAACGTCGACCTCTACTCCACCTACATCGACCTGACCAAGGCCTTTGATACTGTTAGTAGAGAAGGTCTTTGGAGAATCTTGGCGAAGTATGGATGCCCCAGAAAATTCATCACCATTGTAAGACAACTACACGATGGCATGTTGGCAAGGGTACAGAACAAAGGAGAAACCTCTGATCCATTCCCTGTCCCCAACGAAGTGAAACAAGGATGTGTCCTTGCTCCCACCTTGTTCAACCTTACGTTCTCAGCCATGCTGACAGACGCTTTCAGGAACACAGACATAAGCATTGGCATCAAGTACCGGTTCGATGGTTCAGTCTTCAGCCTCGGGAGGCTCAAAGCGAAAACCAAGGTTTCAGTAGACACCGTCAACGACCTCCTGTTCGCCGATGACTGCACTCTAATGCTGCCACTGAGTCCAACATGCAGCACAGCGTTGACTTGTTCCTGGCACCTGTAACAACTTTGGCCTTACTATCAATACAAAAAAGACTGAGGTAATGTATCAGCCAGCTCCTACCAAACCCTACGTTGAACCCAACATCACCATCAACGGGCATCGACTGAACGTAATGGACAAGTTCACCTACCTTGGCAGCACACTCTCTAGAAATACTGTCGTCGATGAGGAAATCAATGCCAGACTCGCCAAGGCAAGCGCTCCCTTCGGCAGGCTACGCAAGACTGTCTGGAACAGGAGGGGGATCACCATCATGACAAAGATCAAGGTGTGCCAGGTTGTTGTTCTGACAACGCTGCTTTACTGCTTTACGGCTGTGAGTCCTGGACGGTCTACTAGCCAGGAAGCTGAACCACTTTCATACAATACGCCTCAGAAAATTTCTCGGCATAAAGTGGCAGGAGAGGATCCCGGACACTGAGGTACTAATACATGCTAACCTGCCCAGCATCCATACCATCTCGATGTAGTCTCAGCTTCACTGGGCAGGGCACGCAGCTCGCATGTCAGACGATCAATTACCAAAAAGATTGCTCTTTGGCGAGCTGCAAAAGGGAAAGCACTCACAAGGCAGCCAGAAGAAGCGCTTTAAGGACACACTGAAAGCCTTCAACATCGACCATGACACTTGAGAGCAGTCTGCTCTTGACAGAGAAAGGTGGCGATCAGCTGTCCACAAGGGTGCCAACACATGCGAGACCAATAGGATCGCTGCTGCAGAAGACCGCAGACAAGCCAGGAAGAACAGAGCTAACAACCCTGTAGCAGGCGCTACCATTCCCTGTCCACACTGTCAAAGACTCTTTCGAGCGCAGATTGGCCTCACTAGCCATCTGCAGACTCACAAAACAAGCCCACCCCCAACCCAGGATGACTAGATGGTCTTCGTCGCATCGACGGACAAACTACACACACACACACACATATATATATATATATATATATATATATATATATATATATATATATAATATATATATATATATATATATATGCGAGTAAAAATAAATACAAAAAAGGTGGGGTTTTTTGTATGATTGTGTATAGAGGAATATATTATTTTGCTTAAAAGAGTTCCAACAGTGTGTTTTTTATGTTTTATTTATATTCCTGCAGAACTAATGTGGGGTATAGAATATGGAATATACAATATATAATATGATATACAATATACAATATAAAATAAAATAAAATAAAAATGGATGGCACCATGAAAGAAAGTATTGAATGTAGATGAAATATTGAGTGTTCAATATAAAGGATCAAATATATAAATATATAAATATAAATGTATATATATAAAGGCGACTCGAGTTTCAGGGCTATTTCCCTTCGTCATGGCCGGTATGACAGACTTTATATATAAACACACGCACATACAATGAGCTCCTCTTCAGTTTCTGTCAATCAAATTCACTCACACTATGGGACCGAACCCAGAAACGTGTGATTGAGAAGGAAGCCTTGTACATCAGAGTCCTACTTGTAGATACACAGGTAGACAGACAGATGTACACCCACGTACAACAAACGAACAAACAATCCTAAGCATTAAACCATAATAGACGAGGCACAGTGATTTGGGACAGAGAAGAGAAACTATGTATAGTAGTAGAAGTCAGTTGCCAAGCAGACGTCAACATAAAACTAAAGCTCAGCAAAAGAGAAAGCATAAATGCTGAACTATTGAGGGATTTACAGATATTCCATCTGGACTACAAGTTTTATACCAGTAATTGTTGGGAGACATGGACATGTAACCAACTACCTCAACACCAAGCTTGAGAAATTAGGTTTCTCAAAACCAGAAGAGTAAAAGCTAATTAGAAGACTACAAGTACAAGCCATCAATAGAACCATATGAATATGTAGAACTTTCCAAAAGTTTAGCCTAGAAGTACATATGCACAAATCTAAACATGCAGCTATATGCATAATAATACAGACTTAAAGCAAAACACTGGGATCTACACATATACTGATGCCAAATACTTACACTTATACACATAAACATGTACAATCACTCAGTTGATGATGTTGCAATTCCAGTGATCTTTCTCTATTGGCAGGAAATCTAGAAATAAATTAAATAATAGCATGCATGCATGTATGAATACCTTCCAACCTACAACATTTCATTCATGCATCAACACACACATATATGTGTGTGTGTGTGTGTGTGTGTGAAACTTAATTTAATTTTAATTTTTTATAAATTGATTTTAATTGAGTTTTTACCTGTAATTTTGGATTTTGTCCCTAATGCATTCATATGAACATGTGCATGCATTATATACATGTGTGTGTGTGCATACATGAGTGTGTGTGTGTGTGTATATATATACATGGATATGTGTGTGTGTGTGCATCCATATATGGATAGGTATGCATGCATCCATACATACATGAACGCATGCATTACGCATATCCGCGCAAACATACATAACATAACATAAAATAAGATGTAAAGTCGATTTCGCTCCTGCATGAGCAACAGTCTAGAGTGTTTCTACAGAGACTAACCAACGTAATATGTATGATTATTTTGCCAGATAAACAACATTAGAAAGCGAAACTGAAGAACTCTGCTGATAAATTCGAGCCATACTTCATAATAAACGTGTAGAAGAGACGTTTTGTAATCTATGTAAAACTAGTGAACGTCTAAATGTTTATACGGTATTACGAGATTACGAGTGTCATCGCTCCGGTAACATGCGACCTTGACTTGCGTGTCAAGGTTAGAACTTGAGAGTCAAAATGACTTGCGATGGTGACGGTGGAGGTCAGTGTGCCAGTGGCGGTGTGTGGTTGCGGTGAGCGACGAAGTTGTAGATCAGGGTTGTATTGTTGTAGTTGCGGTGGAAGCGGTGGTGATTTCGATGGTTACATTGGTGGAGGAGGTGTTGGTGAGTGTGTCGTTGTAGTTGTAGTAATCTTTTATTCAAGTGGTGGTGATGATTACGGTGGAAGTGAGGTAGTATAGTGTTTCCTAGATTGTAGTGGGATGGTGAAGTAGAAAACTGTGGAGAAGCCTTTCCCATATATAGATACCGATAGATAAGTTTGTGTTTATTTACTTTTATATCGGTCTAAAACAACCGGTGCTGTTGTTATGTCGCCTAAGTTAGCGATTCGACAAACATAAGTAACACAAATACGGCACTGAAATACATATTGAGGTGGATGTGATCGGTCTAAATTCGTTGAAGGTGGTTCTCCAGTTTTTGTCTGCAGTCAATGACTGAAACTAGTAAAAGAATATATATATATATATATATATACACACACACAGACATACGTACACACATAGACAAAGCAAAGCTGTTACAATTTGAGGCCACCTTCTACGCTTCGTAACTTTCTTAAAAATGCGTATTTTCTTAATGAAATTTTGCATAAATACGTTTATGTTTCAAACAAAAAACTGGAAGAAGGGCTAACGTTACGGATACTGATACTAGGAGTCAGGGAGGTACTCCTCTAATACATTTATTTTTTACCTAAATTTTATCATTAAAATCGTAATCGACACCCTCGGAAACGCATCTCTGTAAAACTTTTTCAGAAAATCGAGTGAAGGAAAAAAATGTATCAGAAAGTACACTAAACTGTATTTATGCCATATATCATCATCATCATCATCATCATCATCATCATCATTTAATGTCAGTCGTCCATGCGTGTGTTTGAAGATATATCGATGAAGATGATGATGATGATGATAATTGCCTTTACAGATGACTGCCATCTCCTGAGCTCCCTCGTTGTCAATGGCATTTCTGACATTCCGACTATGACAGTAGTTCTCTACCATCTTTTACCAATGGACACCGGTTCAGAACCACTATTACCGCGCAGATGTCTATTCAATCTCGCTGCAGATCTTATGGTTTTGAAGCATAGGTAACATACGAAAGTTGGAGCTTTCACTGGATTGGTTGGATCACTCTGTGAAATATAATCCTTGTGAATCCCTATGTCTCTTCAGACCCCAAATCAACTTGCAAGTCCTTACACACACTACGCACGTCAAAATACTCGGTATGGGGAGGAAGAACGTTGCACATGCAGCCGATACTTCATAGGACATAGGCAGCCTTGGAAAGGAGCATACGACCACACGTTTCACACCTCC
Source organism: Octopus bimaculoides (assembly GCF_046866305.1). NCBI lineage: Eukaryota > Metazoa > Mollusca > Cephalopoda > Octopoda > Octopodidae > Octopus > Octopus bimaculoides. The sequence continues at coordinate 187,743,095 of NC_142929.1, read as the reverse complement.
AACAAAATATACATATATGTATGTATGTATGTATATACACGATCCGAGGATCCGTGTGTAGGCAGACTGTAAGCTTCAAACAGTGGGCTGTATACGACACATCGAGAGTTACACACTTTTTCCCATATCGAAGCTGCGAAAAAATTCGATAAGTTGATATATAGCTTACTGTCAGCAACTGTTGTTGGCACTCCGTCGCTTAGGACGTCGAGGGTTCCAGTTGAACCGATCAACGGAACAGGCTGCTCGTGAAATTAACGTGCAAGTGGCTGAGCACTCCACAGACACGTGTACCCTTAACGTAGTTCTCGGGGATATTCAGCGTGACACAGTGTGACAAGGCTGGCCCTTTGAATTACAGGCACAACAGAAACAGGAAGTAAGAGAAAGTTGTGGTGAAAGAGTACAGCAGGGTTCGCCACCATCCCCTGCCGGAGCCTCGTGGAGCTTTAGGTGTTTTCGATCAATAAACACTCACAACACCCGGTTTGGGAATCGAAACTGCGATCCTATGACCGCGAGTCCGCTGCCCTAACCACTGGGCCATTGCGCCTCCACTGTCAGCAACAAATGTTGCTAAAAATGCGAATAAAAATCATTTAATAGACACACACACACACATATAGGAGGAGGAGACCCCCTTCGGTCATGAATGGCCATGGGATTGCACCTAGAAAGTTACCCTCCGAAGCACAAGTCTGGGCAGGATTGTTTATGGAAGGCCAGCAGTCGCCCATGCATACCAGCCTCCTCTCTCCACACCACTGATGTTATCCAACAGAAAGGCAAAGGGGCCGATACAGCTTGGCACCAGTGATGTCACAACTCATTTCTCAGCTGAGTTAACTGGAGCAAAGTGAAATAAAGTGTCTTGCTCAAGAACACAACACGCAGCCCGGTCCGGGATTCAAACTCACAACCTCACGATCGTAAGCTCGACGCTCTAACCACTGAGCCATGCGCCTTCACACACACACACACACACACACACACACACACATATTTATATTTAAAAAAAGGAAACACAACAAACGGAAACTTTTACAAAAATATAACAAACAAATTCGTAGCTCATCAGTCAACGTCCAACTTCGCGCCTTTAACGTTGATATTATTCACTTTTAGTGGAACCAGTGGTGAAAAGCCACTGGAAATAGCTAACGAATGTTCAAGACAATGATGAAAACAAGACATACAGATATTGAGTTATACAAAGAAAAATGAAAATGTCTTGTGGGACTGGAAGTGAGAATGACAGATAGAAAATCAAAACGAAGGATGAAGTGAAGTATTAGGGAGGGAAAGAGAGAGAGGTAGATAACTTCTTTACTAAAGGAGGTAAGAGTACAGTCCTAGCTAGCATGCAATAAAATACCTAAAACATGCTTCTGGAAGAGTCAAACCCTTTTATTAGACTACAGTGGAAATACTCAGAGTAATCATTTACATCTAAAGACGGACGGGCGTGGCAAGAAATTGCTTCCCATCCACATGAGTCCACTCTCAGTCCCATAGTGTTGTCCTTTGGGCAAGTGTCTTCTACTATAACCTCGGGCTGATCAAAGCTTTGAATGGATTCGGTAGAAAGAAGCCCATCGTTTATATGTGTATCCATGTGTATGTCTTTGAGTCTGGGTTGGTATTGGTGTATTTACGTCCCCGTAACGTCGCGGTTCGCCAAAAAGAGATCGATAGAATATTAGGCTTCAAAACTAGTAAGTACTGGAGGTCGATTTGTTCGACTAAAATTCTTCAACGCCGTGCCCCAGCATGGCTGCAGTCACACGATCTCAGACTTAACATGGAGGCCTACATCAATTGCCTGGAGAAGGTAGTGCTGCCCTGGTTGAAGACCCTATGTCTGACAACAAGACTCTGAACCATGCCACACAAGCAGGAGAACCCAGTCATGGCTGTCAGACAATTTCTGCCACCACACCACCCCTAACATCTGGCCACCTAACTCCCCAGACTGCAACCCCCTTGATTATTATGTGTGGGGCGCAGTTGAGAGAGAGACCAACAAAACTCCTTGTGATACCAAAGATGAACTGAAGGCAAGGATTATGGCGGCATTCACCAAGGAGACCGTCCAAAAGAGTTGCAGAAGATTCCGAAGTCGTCTGGAGGCCGTGGTTGAAGCCAATGGCGATTTTATTAAATAAATTTACACTTTAGTATTTCAAGATATTTTTATGTAATTTTGGTAAATATATCTGTTAAAATGAGAGGTTAGTATTATTTTCCTTTTTGCGTAATTTAGACGACAGTTTATTCACCGCACCCTGTATATACGGTTGTGGGTAAATGTGTGTGTTCTTTATTTTAGCGATCATTTTGGAGCACCAAGTACAGAGTTGAACTTTGTCTTTTGAAATGGTAAGTAACCACATCAAGAGGTCTGTGTATTAAACATCTCTAATCAATATATATCTTTGTATATTAAACATCTCAGTGAATTGGAGATGTCTGATTTTGAATAAGCAAAAGAAATATGTTTGGGTCTCTCTTAAAAGTTCCAAGTGAAACTTCGATAAAGCTTCATTTTGGTACTGGTATAATGTTAGACATTTTTGGTGTACAGTTCTGTTTATGATATTTGCTTCGCAATTACAAGGTTACGAGTTTGATTCCTTCATTGTACAGCAACGGCTTCTATCATAGCCTCCGACTCGAAAATTTTTACACAGATGTAGTTTTTTATGCTGGTTAAGAAATTAACAAATGTTCGAGAGAGTAATAAAATTACAAACTTACGATTAATCTTTTTGTAACTGTAGCTAATTAGATTTATTCATTCTCCACATCCCATCCAGCAGATGATATTACTAGTAAATATTTCCATAGCAAGGAATTGAAACCATCTTGTGGTTGGGGTTTATAGTGCATCGCAAAATTCCATTGCAACGTTAATTTGTTGTTTCCTTTCATTAAATATTTTTTATCTTTAAAAGTTTTGTAAAGTTTTTCAGAATTAATTTCTTAAAATATAACGTACATTTTATCAATTTCTCAAAAGTAAATAAATGAATAACGTAGTGTTTCCAAAAGCAAAAAAAAAAGAAAAAAAGATGCCTTCGCGATGGCCTGTCGAAAATGGATGAACCTGATTGTCTAAGATTACAAAATATTCTTTAAAATTTCATAATTAACATGAAACCTGGAACTGTGCAGAAATTTTCAAAAGAATCGTGAGAAAATTGTCAAACCGAAAAAAATGCATTTAATCCCCACCTCGTTTTTGTTCCTTCATAACTTTCTTAATAATACAGTGTTAATGAAATTTTATGGCAATGGGTTTTTAAAGGTGGGCAGAGGTAAAGAATACGTGCACCACCCGTTTTCGGCGTAACCCTAACTGCCGAAAATGGGTGGTATGTGCATGCTGTTGATGATATTTTTAAAAAATGTGATTTTTTTTTATTTAGAAGGAAAAGAAGTCCTTACATTTTTTACCATGGTCACTCAAAAAAAAAAAAAACATAAATCTGCGAGAAGGTACGTCTGCATAAATGCATGAAAAATATACCTTATTAAAACGTTATGGTAAAAACTGAGAAGGGCGCCAAATGAGTGCATACGCGCAAGTTTGTATTCCACTGATATACATTGGCAAAAGATGATAAATATTTGCGAGAAAACTGAAAAAACAGTGCTTTTGTGTGAAAATGCACCGTGATATTATTTAGTCCGAGTTACACAAATTCTTTCTTGCTCTCGCTGCCAGCAAAGTAGTGAAACAGTGAATGGTTCATTGGGAATCTGTAACCAACGATGCTATTATTTTACAACATGTCATATAAAATGAAATCAAATAATTATAAACAAAACTGTGACTGTATTAGCTCCTGATGCGAGAACCTGGGAAATGAAATTTAATCGTTGAACAGTTCCTACCCAATTATTCTTGCTCGTTATTTCTTGTCTGCCAACAAAGTTTGGTGCCAGAAGAATTTTGAGAGTCATCAACGAGTAAATCATAATGGCGTAGCGTTCCGGTGGCGTTCCAGAGAGCAAAGACGTAATGAGAGAATGGCGTTCTCAGCAGTTCAAGCCTCTGGCTTTGGCTATTTTGTCGTGGTCGAAGCTTTTTTTCTTTACAAACTTTGCAGTTGGCAGATTAGTAAGGCCTGGAATGCTAGGAGACCGAAGTTGTGACCAGTAGTCCAACCTACCCAGAGCGTGAACATCATTGTTGGATCTTTTATTGTCTAAAGTTCTCAGTATCCAATTCATTGAACTCTCGACAAGTTCTTGACAGTCTATGGATATGTTTTGCAAAAAATGCTGTTACTGCTTTCGCTCAGGTAAAAAGGTAAGTTTTATGTGGAAACGTCTTCGAGACACACTTTCAATTCTTAAATAGAACAAATTCACTTTTAAACTGTGATTCATTTAGTACAAGCATGCACCTCACAAGCCCTTCTACCTCCATCAGCTTAGACACATGACGTTTCAGAGACCACTGTTACTTGCTATTGAAATTGCTTTCATCATTATCAACGTTGCTGTTTAGCTCTTGGCTGGTTCAGTTTCAGTTACCATATATGATCAAAGACGTTGAAGCTACGAACATTCCCTTTTGCTTGCTTGTTTTCTTTTAAACTTTTTTTAAAAATATATATCTATGACTATATTCTCCAATATATTCTCCTCCTTTCCCTCCCTTAATGATAGAAAGATTTCGCTTCTATTTCTAGCGGGATAAGCAATCATGCTCTTTCATTGGATAGATGTTGAATTCATTACTTCAAATTTATGCTGCAGATCCTAATACAACAACTCGCTTGTACACATCGACATTTTTACATACCTCCGTCAAAATATAGATTCGCACAGGCAATGGTATGCACCCATGCAAACCTGCACGCACATACAATCGTGCATTCACGCATGCGCATGTAGAGTGAGAGAGATTATAGATGTATAAGCATAACTGTGTGTGTGCTTATTTTGTGTGGAGGGGTGGATGAGTGAATTAAATATTTGACATTTTTCCATGTAAATTAATATGAAATAGTATGTTACGTAAACAAACATGATCAAGAGAAAAAGATAAACATTGAAAGACGTATTCACACACAGAGATAGATAGATAGATAGAAGCATGTATGTATGCATAAAGGTGATGGATTCGCAGAATCGGTAGAGCGTCCGACAGAATGCCTTGTATTTGTTTCGGCTCATTTAAGTTCTGAATACAAATTCCCCGAATTCAACTTTGCCTTCCAGCTCATTGAGGTCAATAAAATGAATTAAGAGTCATGAACTGGAGTTGATGCAATCAATTAACCAGTTCCACTCAAAAAGTGCTTCCCTCATCCCTAAAATAGAAGCAATTATGTGTGTGTGTTAAAAATGTGTAATTAGCATGGGTTGTGAAGAAAAAGACGATGCGCGCAGGGGCGGCGAATTAGTAGTGTCTTTCGTTAGAAAGAATGCTTCGCAGTATTTGTTTCGACTCTATGTGCTCTGAGTTCAAATCCCGTCTTTCAGCCTTTTGAAATCGATAAACAGCACCAATCCAGGGCAGACCGGATGCCTTGCAATATTTATTCAGTTTTTTGCATTGTGTCTAAATCGCACCCTGGTTTACTTGAGTGGGTGCGTTTAAACCATGCATGGACAGCCTTTCACGGGAAGCGGGCTGCATGAGACATGGCTCGTCATTAATCGGACCATATTACTTTAAAAAAAAAAAAGATATTTCATTAAGCATACCATTCAGAAAGTTCCGCGGGCCGCAGTTTAGCTATGACTGATTTAAACCGTCGCTCCATTTAACACTACCACCTGACATCTTGGATTCCACTCTCTTGCAAGCATTCAAATAAGGTTTCGGGTTTGAGGATGCTTTCCTCTCTCTTCCTTGCCCCAATCTTGGAAGCCCTGTAACGGATTGTGGGCACTACCTAGTCTTCTGACTAAAAAGATAAGAAAGATCCAAATATATATCTGATGGACTTTTTTCGGTTTCTTTCGTCCGCCATATTATATACTTACGTGCCGCGCCGTGAGACTGAACCCGAAACAATGTAATGCCAAAACGAACTTCTTAACCACACAGCCATGCCTGCGCCACTATACATATATGTATGTGTTTGTGTAGATATGTAGTTAAATAGGTAGGCAAATATGCATAGATGTGTATATACGTACACATGTATATACCACACATACATACAGAAATAAATATATCATGAGTATGCATTTCAAGATAGGAAAACATTATAAACAGATATAAACTTCTTATTTCTTATCTGTGTCGGTTGTTTTGGCATCTTCAGTCATATGGAAATATAAGGAAATATCAATATGTTTAATTATAAATATGTAAATACATATCCGTGTGTACGTGTCTGTTTGAGCTGGCAAAATCAGTAGCTCGTTGGGCAAAATGCTAAGCAAAATTTCTTACAACTCTTTACATTTTGAGTTCAAATACCGCATAGGTCGACTTTGCCTTTCACCCTTTCAACGTCGATAAAATAAAGTACCAGTCACATACTGAAGTCGATTGAAGATCGACTTCCCCCTCACCACTAAAATTGTTGGCCTTATGTTGAAATGCCTATTATTTTTTCGTTTATTCAACATTTAGTTGTCTTGTCGGTATTAGATTGCTAGATATGATGTTGTATTCTGCGACCTTATGTAGCTAGCACTTTTCTTAGAGACTTTGCCATGCTAAGCAAACAGGTTCTTGATAGAGACCGGAAGTTCATCTCGATATCCAACATCTTCGACCAACCAGTCAGACTTATTGCAACTGTTCCAAAAGCTATTATTACAATTGGGATCATGATAATTCTACAGCAATTCCAGATTCTTTGAAGTTCATATTTTAAGTCCTGATATCTTGCTATTTTCTCACCTTCTTTTTCTACCAGTCTTTTATTAAACGGTTATACAACATCGATTAAATAACATACTCTTTCCTCTGTATTGAGTACGGCAAAATCTGGATGTGAACTTTTATCTTAACGTGGTAATTTTCAATGTTATATTGTTTCAAGGTCATACCATTTTACCATATCTTCAAATCTATATTTTCTTTTTTTACACATTTGGCAGTGTATGATCATGGCAACTTATATTGCCTCCAGTCCAAACCCTCTGAGTAAACAGTTTGCATTCAGAAACTATATGCACTACCGTCTCTTCTCTCTCACTACACATTCTACATTCAGCCGAGATGCCATCCTTATTTTTGTTATTCCTGGTGTATCTTGCTGTGACTGCTTGATTCTGCATAGCTAGACCAGCTTTCTGTCTCTAGCAATGTGCAGTTACTCCTTGTCTCAATACTTTTTAGTACTTTGAAAGATACTTTCCGTGTAAACTTTGTTGTTCACATCATTACTTTCCAGTTCCGGGAACTTCACTTTTTTTCTTTCATCTAACGCATCCTCTATTCTTACTGCGATCAGAAGCGCACCTTCGTTGTCAACAACATATTAACCTCTTTACTTCTGGACCTACACAGTTTTCTATATTTATCAGTCCTCTTTAAGGCGGCGAGCTGGCAGAAACGTTAGTGCGCCGGGCGAAATGCTTAACGGTATTTCGTCTGCTGTTACGTTCTGAGTTCAAATTCCGCCGAGGTCGACTTTGCCTCTCATCCTTTCGGGGTCGATAAATTAAGTACCATTTACATACTGGAGTTGATCTAATCGACTGGCCCCCACCCCCAAAATTTCGGGCCTTGTACCTAGAGCAGCAAAGTATATTTATTAGTCTTCTTCCTCCGTCCTTTCTGTTGAAATACAATTTGTCATCATCTGCCTGAGGGTATAGATTGTCAGCAACTTTGTTTTTCTAGCTACTTTCTCAAGGTCTTTCTTTGTCCATTTGATTATTCCGGCACGATACCTGATGACGGATACGGCTCGTGAATCTATGGCAGCGATCATGCTTATGCTATTGAGTTTGGATTTTAGTAGTCATTATGTCCTTCGGAAATATTCTTTCCTGATTTTGTTATACCCTTTATCCTATTAGCTTCCAAGACCTTTAGATATTTATATCTGTTATCTGTATCAATCTTCCGAATTTTCTCTTCGTTCGGTAGATTTATTCCATCACTTTTATAATATTTCCTTCCCGTCATCACAAGGGTTCGACACTTGAAAATACCTGACAAAGATCTCCAATTCCCTCTCAGTCTTCCCGCATAACTTTAGGTCTTCTATGAATGGTTAACTATATCCTTATATTTTTCTAAGTTATGTCCTAATCTTGGAAGAGCGAGATCAGAGCAATGATAAACACAAGAGATGATAGACTATCACCTTGGAATATAGCTTTGAGCTATTTTGACTTTTCTTAGTGGATTTGCTCCTGTTCTTTATTCCGTTTCCTATTTTTCATATCTACTCGTATCAGTTCAAAATTTGTAATTTTAAGATTTAGGTGGAGGTGGAGGTGGTGATGGTGGTGGTGGCGGCGGTCTCCAGAAACTGTCAGCTGGAGATCATAACGCTATTTGCTATTCTTTCCCATGTTCAATACTCGTCAAGCAGAACATAGAAGATCAAGCTACAAACCCATGACCTCCCATCCCTGCAGTAACCAGTGACTGACATCATTGTTTCTCACAGCCTTCGTATTTTATCTTCCCTTTTCATGCCCAAAACATCGTCAACACTTTTTTTGTCAAGCTTTGTGCAGCATTTTCCTTTAATAACCCTATGTGTTTTGTTACCATTGTGACGCAACCTCTCTTCTTGGGTTTAAAAGATGTCATGTGATTATTCAGTCTGGTTTAAAAGGACCTTCTGTAGCACCAACATATCTCTGCTTGCGTCAACCTGCTTGGATCCTTCGGTATTACCTCTGCCTTATACACTATAGTCTCTGTGTCACATTGACCATTTTGTAAGCATGTGGCGTTATCTCTTCTGTGCTTGGTTTGGATCTATTTACCAAAATTTGCTTTATGTTAGATGTGTAAGGGACGACCGTGCGAACTCAAAAAAGGAGAAATGGTGACGAATGGAAAAACAGAGGACTCCTTTTATTTAAACGTGTCACACGGTCGAACACAAAAATATATATATCAAATATGATATACGTGATATGTTATGCGACGATAACATAGATGACCAGTAATGAAAGACCACAACCGTATAAGATGAATGACAGAGATATTTATTGTAGCGTTAAAGATGTATGTCTGTGTGAGAGTGTGAATGCGACATATAAGAACATAATCAAAGACAGGCCGTCATACAAAGAAAAGTGTGTATGTGAGTGATACATGTGTGAGTTATTACAGCAGATAGAAAGAGAGTCAATAACACGTGAGCAATTATACCAGTTCTTTAGTACACAATAATATGAATCTGTATGTGAAGTAAGTTGGCTGAGTGTGGCAGAGCTGATCACTAGTTGTGATGTCGTGGCATCGATGCCGGGCCGTGATTCTTGTTATACAGATGTTCGTCGCTGGCTGAGAATTTCTTGTCTGTTTAAGAACTCTTGTCTGTTTATTTATCGTGGTGAAGCTGAGTCACCTAACAGAATCGAAGAGAGAGATGTGCCGCGGAGGTTTGGTTTGGTGTACATAGTAAGTCGTGTTGACGTTGGTGGTGTAGAGGCTGCTTGGTAGTAATCGTGTTGGTCATGACGATGATGCTGGATAGTAGTCGTAGACTCTTGTTGCTGATGTGGCGACGGCGGTGGTCATCGTTGGCTGGACGAAGCTGTTGAAGTGGTCGCTGGCTACTTGTTGCTGCTGCTGTCGTGTGGTACACGGAACAGATCTCAAAGAGAAACTGGACCGAGACAAATTTGGTGGGTATGAGTTGATCTATTTATAGCGTTAAGGGGGCTCACCAGATAGCAGAAATATACTCTATCACGTGACCTTATTAAGGGCTGTGATTGGTCAGTTTGCGTTCTGGCGGGAACGGTTCGAAGAAGTTGCCGATTCGAATAATGATCAGTCACGTGATGACAAGGAATGGGTTCTCTACTACGCTCGCATTTATTTATATTTAAATGAGAAGATTGTATGTAATGGCGATAGTAGTTTGTATTTAATGGCGGGAGGTAGTTTCACTACAGATGTACAACTAAAATAGACACTCAGCTTAGCAGAGAAAAGGATTATTATAAAGAATTCGTTTCGCCCATGGATCTTCTTGAACTCTAAAAGTGAAGTTTTCTTCTCTTTTACTCCTGACAAGAGGTATATATTTGGTTCCATCCTAGTAGTAAGGATTAGCTTTTGTTCCATATGAAGTACCTTCACCATAATAAGTTGTGCTTTCCTTCGCATCCAGCGCTCCATCACAACCACACATATACACACGCACATTTAAAGAATCCTCCCCAGCATCTCTCAATCTTGCACTTTCTCTCTTCCTCACCCTTGCCTTTCAACATTTTCACAATCAGATATACAAAACCTGGAGTGGACAATTGTCATTTGCATGCCATTACGTAAAACGACTAAAAAAAAAAAGACCGATCCAAGGGACATAACTCTGATGGAACTCTAGACAAAAATTGTTCAGACTTTTCATTAGTTTTTCTTTCTTTTTTTCTTCTAACATCTCTGAAACTCATAAACCAGATCTTGTCTTTTCAGACCTCTTGTAGTCCAAGCTATACTCTTCTGATAAACCCTGCCTGACGATTGCCAAATTTCCTTTGCACTCTTGGATTTTATTTTTTTATCACATAAACTCGTTCGATAACATACTTGATGATATGTATATGGTATGGTATGCGCTTCCATACAGACAGATTGCCTTTTCTAACACTTCTGTAATTGTGTAAAAGTTTCTTTACTGATGTTTATTTTAATATAGAAAAACTTTCCGTGAAGTCTTTCGAGTATTTTAATGTAGGTGCTGGCGTGACTGTGTTGTAAGAAGTTTGCTTCCCATCCACATGGTTCCGGGTTCAGTCCCACTGCATGGCATCAAGGACAGGTGTCTTCTACTAAGCCGACCAAAGCCTTGTGAATAGATTTGATAGATGGAAAATAAAAGGGATCGAGGATCTATTTCAAAACGGGGGCACCAGTATTTTCTTAACGAAACACTTTGAAACTTGGGACACTGGTAGAATGTGTCATATAAAACATCTTTTACTCTTAAACTTCTTAACAAAAAAAAGGAATTCGCAAGTTATTCCATGTTAAAGTTGTCGTATTTCTGTAATTTCAACCAATCACTGACGTCTATTCAGCTTAATAGAGTTACTGCTGGGCGGTCATAAAAATGTTATTCCCTGTGACATATTTCATCCGGTTTAATCGTAATTTATACGCATATATTGTTTATATAATAAATTACGCTGTGCGTATCTATGTGTGTAACAATTTTAGAGTTCTGATTCTAGAGTTAGGGTTAGGGTTAACAGTCTAGTTAGGGTTAGGGTTAGGGGATTAATACGATATACACCGTTACAGCGCTAACTGTTTTTAACTGAATAGACGTCAGTGATTAGTAGAAATTATCGAAATAAGACAATTTTTTACATGAAATAAATTCGAATACAAAAATTTTTTTCGGATGCTAGATGTGTCGAAACAATTGTAGTGATTAATAAAAATTCTCGTATCTCCTATCTTCCGTTTTTCATTTACCATATATATATATATAAAACAAATAATAAATGAGTATATGCATATATACCTACAGGTATGTGCATACCTACGTCTACCTGTATATATAGGTGCATATCTGGGTACAGGACATTGCAAACAAAACGTAGACAAAAAAATAATAATAACCAGAGTACAGAACACACACAGGCCACATACATATATATGTGTGTGCGGAGGTAGACTTGCGGTTGTGGGATCGCGGTTTCGATTCCCAGACCGGGCGTTGTGAGTGTTTATTGAGCGAAAACATCTAAAGCTCCACGAGGCTCCGGCAGGGGATGGTGGCGAACCCTGCTGTACTCTTTCACCACAACTTTCTCTCACTCTTTCTTCCTGTTTCTGTTGTACCTGTGTTTCAAAGAGCCAGCCTTGTCACACCCTGTGTCACGCCGAATCTCCCCATGAACTATGTTAAGGGTACACGTATCTGTGGAGTGCTCAGCCACTTGCATGTTAATTTCACAAGTAGGCTGTTCCGTTGATCGGATCAACTGGAACCCTCGTCGTCATAACCGACGGAGTTCCGCAATGTATATATATATAGTGTGTGTGTGTCCACCACCACAACTTGACAACCGGTGTTAGTTTATTTACAACCCAGTAACATAGCGGTTTGCCAAAAATGACCGATAGAATAAGTACCAGGCTTTAAAAAAATAGATAAGTATTCGTACCGATTCGTTCGACTAAAATTCTTCAAGGTGGTGCCCCAGCATAACCGCGGTCTGAAACGAGTAAAAGTAAAAGAAAAAGGAAAAAAATGTCGGTGATACGGTACCCATGAAATAGTGACGCAAGTATCATAGATGCAAAGTTTGGTGGATTGCTTCAGATCTTTGTCTGTTCAGATTCATTTCGCCGGGACCTCAAACGCAAACTGAAATCTGAAATCTTGATTCTCAAACTGAAATCTTGATTCTCAAACTGAAATCTCGATTCTCCAGTTGATTTCAGTATCTAATGAACCATCCCTGGAAGCAGAGCTGCCAAAATGCACGAAAAAATCCACTGTATCAAGTTTAGTTACTTAGATAATTATAATTGATTCCACATACGGCTCTCCAGGAATAAATCCAAAAGCAATACAAGCACTGGAGAAGAAGGTTAATATTTTCTGAATAGCTCGTTCTAAGTGAGTCTCAAGATCGTGCATGCATGCGTATGTAACAGGCTATGTTACGGTTAAATTGTTCAAACTGTGAGACAGCGTAATAATCAGCGTGGAAAAGAAAAATATTGCTTAGTTTTTATTCGCACGTAAGGGCACTGTACTTTTGCTTCCATACGCTGTACGTCTTTCGCTTTCTAGCAAGCAGTTTTTCCTCACAGACTCAGCTAAGGGCGCGCGAGCATTCATTCTTGTCATTCTCCTTGTACCACTGAACTGCTTTGACCCTACGTACGAAAAAAAACTGTAACCGATATTTTTCTTATCCATGTTGATTATTATACTGTCTCACAGAGTTTGAACGATTCAACTGTTACATAAGCTGTTACACATACATACCTTAAAAACAAAAATGAGCTAACTAAAGCAAGTCAAAATTGCCAGTTGCATGAATCTGGTTAACAAAAACAACAAAGGTATATTAAATGCCATGCAAGCTAACTTCTTGATTTAGTCTTCACTTCAAGAGACGATAAACAAACACCTAGTGGCAATTGCGACCGATTCCAAATAAGGCAAGATAACCTCAAGATTTCAGAATATTCTGAAATTGACATACCATTAAAAAAAAAAAAAACTGAAGACATGAATGCAGCAATTGATCTGTTTCTACCTCAATAGACGTCATCAGCACGGCACCTGTCCTATTTTGACTCTAGCCAACTATAAGACTTAAACATAGAGTAAAAGTAGAACATTTGCAGTCTAGTATGATATGCATGTGTGTGTGTGCGTGCACTTGTATGTGTGCGCGCGAGAGCGTGTATGTACGTATGCGTGTGTCAGAGGGAGAAACAGAGAATATATAAAAGACGCGCGCGCATACAAATACAGACACAGTTCTTCATGATGTTAGCAGCAGCCATTCTACCTTTCGACTTTTACCTTTCCAATGGCGTAATACTTGCTCTTACATCACGCACAGAATACATCCATGTGTACACATTCACGTATCTGTTTGCGCTCCCTCCCTCTCTCTTTCTTCTCCCTTCTCTCTCACTCTTTTCCCTCTCTCTCTCTATAAATATATACAAACATACATAACACGTAGACAAAAATACATATGCATTTGCGTTTCTGTAAATATATAAAAAAAAATGCAAATGCAAAGTACATTGACAGACTGACAGGCAGGCAGGTAGCTAGATATGTGCAGGGGATGCCAAAATGTGTACCTCTCGTCTTCCCCACGGTACAAAATTTATTTCGGTTAAGCACAGTATAGTGTTGTTTGGACCAAACGCTGCGCTCATTGATGTGAAGTTAAATGTCAACTCCACCCCGTATATACCGCACGCCTTCAGCAAATCCATTCATGTTCCTTGTGTTCTTTTCGTGCCGTTTACACTATTTTCGAAATATAATACATTTGTTATCCATATATATATGCATACCATATCTACTGTCACTTTCTCTCTCAACACTTAACACAGCACTAAACGTACACACCACCAGCATCATCATCACTGTTAAACACTACCGTCAACGCCATACTATGTTAATCACTATACGCCGCTACCTTTACCTCCAACAATAAAAGTATGCACTTCTACTGCCTCCACGATCCAACGACTGAGTTACTTAACATACTAGAAATGATAACCAAATCTTCTTCAAATCACACCCTGCCATCGTGGAAAAGGGAAAAGTCACATTAAATTATATGTTGTTATTGTACCCTTAAATAAACGGTGTTGTTGCGACTGAAATAACTTTGATCATAAGTCTGCCCCATCAGGTATGACCTAGGGTTAAACGACCACCACCATTTGTCAGCTCGTGGTCGTCTCTAAAGTTTCGTGCCTTGTTTATTCCCTGAAACACGCATGTGCACACATATCCGTACCCGTAGTGTGTTATCATGAGTTGTAGACTCAATCTGTCACTCAGTTTAACATCAACACATGGTCCTTGGTCACTTTTGTGGGGTCCAAATTGACCGTTGCAAGCATTCGGGACTGGTTTCTGGCTTGAGCATAATAACATCCGCTTTCATCCCACCAGTATGTGTTTAGATGTATGTACATGTTGCGTGTGTGTGTGTGTATGAATGTATGTATGTATGTACCTGAAGGAAATGTTCTCTATGTGGCCTGTGTGTTTTCTGTACTCTGTTTATCATTTTGTCTACGTGTTGTTTGCAATGTCCTGTACCCAGATATGCATCTATATATACAGGTAGATGTAAGTATATACATACATGTACGTATATATGCATATACTCATTTATTATTTGTATATATATATATATATATATATATATATATATATATATGCGTGTGTATGTGCACACACACACACACACACAGCAGCAGCAGCAAGAAAAAGTTTCCGCCTTCCTTTATGTATGTGTAAAGATAAACACATTAATAGGTAACATCTCTCTTGTGTCTCCTCTGCCCACCCCTTCCACAGGCGTAATGAGGGATTTCCTGATTTTCTTTCCTTCTCCGACTCTCTCTCTCTCTCTCTCTTCTCCCTACTTGTCACTTCACATTACATCAGCTGCCCTTCCCCGCGCCTCTCTTTCTCTTCCTCTCTCTCCTATTAACTTCTCATTTTTCCTCTCTGTTGCTTTTTTTCGTTCTCTTTCTTTTTCATATTTTTACTTCTTTCTGCTCTATTCCCCTCCCATGTTTCTTCTAACTCTTGCTCTCCGTCCCTCTCTTATTACCTTTATGAACATTTATTTTCCTTGTCCTTTTTCTCTTTGTTTATAAATTTTTTTTTCTCCCTCGCTTAACTTCTACTCTTGATCTCTTTCTCTCTCTTTATTTGTCTTTCTTTTCCTGCTTCTCTCTCTTTCTCGCCCTCTTCTTCTACATAAAAGAAAAAGACGTGAAAAATAGTAGTGCAGTAGTGGGAGGAGGAGGAGGAGGAGGAGGAAACAGGTATAAAGAAAGAGAGAGAGAGAGAGAGAAAGAGAGAGAGAGAGAAGATAGAAGAAAAAGGTGAAGAAGGAAAAAGAAAGAGAAGGGTAAGGACTGGTTAGTTGTCTCTCGTATTTCAACAGTGTCAGTTTGGAGTTCCATCGGTATTCGATTGTCAGCATCCCAGAAGGTCGACACAGACAGACGCGTGCACACACATATATACACGTACTAAGACATAGATACATACATACACACAACAACCTGTACGCACACGTATCTATCTCAAAGGATAGAGAGAAGGAGAAAAAAAAAACGTGAAGAGTAGAAGATAGCAATATCACAACAACTGTAACATCAACAAGTGTAATAACTTCAGTCGAGAATGCCAGTAAGTAAATATACTCAGTCACTCCCTCTCTTTCTCATCCATCCATCCGTCCATCCATCTATCTATCATTATATCTGTTTACCTACCGTCCATTCATCAGCTTGTCTTCTTTTGTTTCTGCATACGCCTATTTCATACTTATTTACATCTGAATACACTCACGCCCGATTTTTCTTTTTGCCACATTCACAAGTTCATCTCCTTTACCACAAATCAATCATCTACTCGAGATGGCTTTGCCTTAATACACACTTCCAAGCTTTCAGAATCTTTTATTTACATTTTATTAAATATGTTACATGTCACGTGTGTGTATTATTTGTGCACAGATGTGTCGCGGAAGTATGTAATATGCCATTTTTTAAAAATAATAGTATGTAGGCACGTTTGTATAGAATCCATTTAGTTATGATATAATTGCATGAGATAGAACTGTTATGCATGGTGCATGATATGTTTGTGTTTGCATTATATATATATATATATATATATATATATATATATATATATATATATAATGCCCCACTTGAAGATTAATGTGTATAATTCTTGAGTGAAATGCATACAGAGGTGTGTATATCTGTACGTATATACAGCTGTTACATGAATACATACACACAGACACACACACACAATGTATATGTTATGGGATATGTGTGTGCGTGTGCAAAAGTATTAACAGAGTGGTTGAAACAGTTATTTATACACATCTTTACACTGACATTTGTATGTATGTATGTACGTACATACTTGTGTCTAGCGACATCTCAACCATGGCCGCCACCACTGCTAAAATGCATGAAAGACACACAGATAAACACAGTGGTGGGAGAGTGGAAACTGTAGGAACCACAGTTGGTCGATAAGGTATGGCAATTGCCAATTGATAAATTTTCCTGTTCATATCTAGTAGACACGCCCAGACAGATTATGAAGCACCAAAGTTATTTCCAATGCCTGATTCACTTCAGGTGCAAAAGGTATTGTTGTAATAGGGTCCTGCTTGAAAGGGTTGAACATTTGCAATTATCCTGTTGCTCTTGTTATAAGTAGATTTATATTATTTCATTTACTGCTATCTAGTATTAAATAATTTTTTAAAAAACTGTCTTGAAAAGCGGTTATGATTAATATAGTTTCGGGATCTGGCCTCGAGGACACCCGGAACAAAACTGAATATTTGATCCATTACCTCACATTCAATATTTATTATATCTTAGAGTCTTTAAAGCTAAATAATGGAAGAAGCACCATTGGAAGGCTATGTTTAGGGCATGAGTTGGCCCTAACCTGGCCTTGCACGTCACCAGGGGACAATATTCAACTCACAAGTGGCTTGATCTACTCAACCGGTAAATAACTGTAATACTGAAGTTGCGCAACTCCTAACTGTTAACAGTGAGAGAGTATGCTGTTGCTACTGTTTTAGTCAACTTGATTTGCAGCAGCTGTGAGTTGCTTCGAGAACTTTGGTCCGCAGCTAGTGATAACCATCTCTTCCATACAGTGCCACCAAGACTCAGTTAAGGGTATTAGCCTTAACTTACGCTTTTATGCAGGCTCTGTGTGTGTGTGTGTGTGCGCGCGCGCACGTGTATAAGTACGAACGACCAGTTACATAATCAGGTATATATTTTGTATATACATTCAAAATAAATGCATCCTTAGCAGTGTATTTGTGTGTATGTGCGTGCATGCGTGCGAGTGTGGGTGCGCGTACATTCATGCATATAATGCCTCACCCATAAAAGGCCACATGTTTGGAGACCAACACGGAATGTCTATAAGCATGCATTTCCATCAACTCCGCTGAAGCGCTTTTATCCTTTATATCCCAAGGTGTACTCATCTACTGGTGGGTTGGAAATCCATTTGGCCGAGTTTACAAAGGCGGAGCTTCTGTTGATGAGATCGTTGGCAAATTCCGTGCTGCATCTGCTGCAACAAAAAAAAAAAAAAATGAAAGACTGGGGCTTGCTTCTCATCTGAGGACCCATTACAGAGAAACTGACTAACTTATTCCCTGCTCATGTGAGAAATAAAAAGCAAGTGGTTATACTCGAAATCGAATTTACGACCACACACACACACACACATACACACATTCATATATATATATATATATATATATATATATATATATATATATATATATATATGCATACATACATACATATCTGTGCTCATATGCAAGCTTATGTTTATGTATACATAGATGTAGGTACATATACATGCATTTGTGTATAGACATGATATATATGTGTGTGTGTATGTATGTACAGTGCATTTTATATATGTGTATGTGTAGGTTTGTGTATGTAAGTATGTATATAGACCCCTATTCATAGATCTATAGATATATGTATCCGTATATGTACATGCATATATCTATAGTCACATACGTATGTTTATGTATGCCTGCATTCAACAGGCTGACGTACATACATGCATACATACATACATACATACATTTACTGGTATACAACTCTCTCTATGTGTGTGTGTGTGAGTACATTCTCTCTGAAAATAGCTTTTCACATTGCGTTGGTCCAAAAAAGGAGGTCTGAGTTGAAAGTGGTTGGGTTCCGTATCTGCTGTCTTTTTTGTCACTGTCTGTCTGCCTACCTCTGTTTATTTATTTATCTATCTATCTATCTTTCTATGTCACTAACTCTAAGTATGTGTATGTGTGTGAATCGGTATGTGCAGATGCGTGTATGTGTATACATTGCATCAAAGTGTCTTCTTCGATGCGTCTGTTGCGTGTGTATGTGCATGTCTCAACTTTACATGTATGTATGTTTTTGTGCGTTTCTGTCGACATACACCCCCTCTTACTAACCTTCACCCTCTCCACTCCCTCATACTAAGTTTCTCCTCTCTTTTACTATCTTACCCCCTCCTTTCTCTCATTTAGTTACGAAATCTGTTATAACCATGGGTGTCATCCGTCTCCGTACAACCACCACCGAGCCAATGAGGGAGCCTCTACGTGAGCGTTCGGCCGACTAGAAACAGCAGACAAATCTACCTTTTTAGAAAGGGATACATTGGAAGATGGGGTCCTAGATTCCACTGCACCTTGGATAAATGGGATTGTTACAAGTGGAATGCTTAGATCAGAGCCTGCTTGGTCAGGGCTAGTCTAGGGCTAACCAACGCCAACAACATCATCACTAATATAGCCACAAGAATCTCCACTATAACCACCCCTTCAACCTCCATACAATTATCATTTTCATTATTACAGTCATAACAATCACGACCATAACTACAAGTCATTAGCGCAACCACCACCACCACTACCACCACCGCCACCATCTTGTCTGCATGTTATGTAAATTAAAAAGCAAAACATTAAAGTATGACTGCTGAATCATTTATTAGCCTTAACCATAACCATGGAAACCAGCTCTCTCCCACCTCAGAGCTGTTGTTATTGTTGTCTAATGTTAGGTCCTAACATCACTGGATGATGATAGCACACTTCATTCATCTTGGTAGCAAAAGGACAATTCTTTGTATTTTGTACATGATTTAATCAGAAGAGGAGAGGACAACAGTTGTCTCTTTTTCAGGGTCTCTGTTATGGTGAGAAGAGGGGAGGAAGTTACCTTTAACTAGAAGATTTGACCCAGCACTAAAGGCACTCAGAACAAATATTGATTCTTCACTTGTATGAATGTCAGATTATTGTCCCTTATTAATAGCTGTTGATCTCTTAATTTACATGTGCACCAGAACATACTCTTTCATTGCCCTATTTAATTGCCCTCATTTTGTTGAGTAACATGAGTAACAGAAATAAAAAAAACCTTGGTCCAAAAAAGGAGGTCTGAGTTGAAAGTGGTTGGGTTTCATATTTGCTGTCTTTTTTGTCACTGTCTGTCTGCTTCTCCATTTATCTAGCTGTCTATCTTTCTATCTCACTAATAGTCCTTAGCTGTGAGTATTACATAAGTAATATTTACATAAGTATCAAATGGTACTCCCTAAAGTAAAGGTGTTAATCTCTAAATTTATAGATGTACTAAATTGTATTCCTTAATTATCCTCAGTGAAAGATTTTAATCCCTTCCTTCACAAAGTGATCTAAGTGACCTACATTTATCTTTAACTGCTCAGAACAACAGACACTGTTCCTTCAGCTGTTGATTCCTGACACTAATCCTTAATTATATTTCAAGTAAGGGTATTTTTATTCCAATTGTCATCACATGTCTAAACTGATGAAACCACTGAGCTATTTATTATTCAGAAGACATTTGAAAACAAATGCTCACACCTATATGTAGAATAGGCTTCTTATACAGCTTCCATCTGCCAAATTTCCCTCATGGGGCATTGGTTAGTCAAAGGTTATTGTAAAAGGCACTTGCCCAAGATGCCACTCATTGTGATTGAACCAAAACCTTGTGGTTACAAAGTTAACTTTACAACATGTTCTCAATAATGTCAGGTGATATAATTATTCTAATAGTAATACTACTGCCAACTATATAAGGTTATATAAACATCCTAATAGTTAAGCCCATTTCCCCTCAAATCCTCACTGTTGACTGCATGAATGCTGAGAAAATATTAAGTCATTGACTAACACTGTTTTTTTTTTTTCTGCGTATTTATTTATAGTTAGCTTTTGAATATTTTCAGTATTATATTAACATTAATTATTCTGTTTCTTCTATGATACATTAACATTACCAGCGATTGTCCACAAGCAACTTTTAAATGACCCTTTAGCTTTGTGAACGGTGACCTAGAAAACATTTTGTAACCAGAGACACCTAGTCTTATTTACTGGTAGCAAGACAAATGGTACCTCTCTCACTTGACAGTCTAATCACGTTCACTAGTGCCATGACACAGATGGTAAACATCTCACTTACAAATTTAATCTCCTTTATTGGCACATCGACAGTACACTTCTTACTTAACAATCTAGTCTTGTTCAATAGCACCAAGATAGATGCAGTCATTTGACTTGTTAGAAACAGCAACTGAATCTCTTTAAAACCACACTATACTATCTTTAAAAAAAGGACACATTAGATAATGTAGTAATAGATACTATATCTTTGGTCATGGATGCAATTGATCTGGGGTTAACAACTGCGTATTTCACAAACATTTAAAAACAATATATTTGAACAATATTAGAAAATAAAAGAAGAGATGATTATATATATTTATCCTATGTCTATTGTCCTCTCATCATCAGAGCTATCTACCTATAGGAGATCAGTCCTGTGAACTTCTTTGTTGAAATTCTATTATTTATTTCAAACTGTAGCAATTTTAAAATAATTAACCTGCCTCCCACAAACAATAAAACCCATTCAAAGTATATAAACTCACAATTCTTGAACCCCCCCCCCCCAACATCGCTCTTCCATTCATTATAACTAAAACTAACTTCCTACCTATTTATGACAACCCATAATTGCTAAGACTGCTTCATAAAATGTTTCCCTTTTAGAGCCTGAATGGGATTCAGCTCTAAGTAATGGTTCACCTTTTACATGGCACACATAATTACCTTACTGAACTCTTATCTCTTACATTAATATTCACACACAAACACTCGCACACACCAAGTCCTGTGTCCCCTTACCCTTATTTTCCCAACTACTGCTATCATCTCTGCTCATTTCAACCTGTACTGAGTCTGAACCCTCCTTATATTAAGTTATTACAATTCTGTATCTCTCTCTCTCTCTCTCTTCTCATTGCCCTCTCTTCTCTCATACAAAACTATTTGTGAAAATGCTTTTTACATGAGAAGCAGGGGCTCTCCTCCCCCTCCTCCGGGAACTCCATATGCATGTTTTAACAACCCCACCACCCCAGTAAATCAACTGACTAAACTCCTTGCTGTAATTTAACATAATCCCTTAATCATTGTTTATCTCACATTGCTATCTCTGTAAACCGGTGGAATAGCAAGACTTAAACATTCAACAACTCTTCCTGCTTTCCTTATTCTTCAGACTTTACAAAAGCCACAAGTTTTCTTCTTGCTTTCCTTGTCCTCAGTCAACCATTGTAAAAAAAAAACTACTAGCTCTCCCCCCCCCCCTTGTACTCTCTTTATCCTCAGACTAACACATGAAACAAATCTGTAAACTGCCAAGTTTCACACCAAATAGGTGATGTGTGCTACTCATCATGTCCTATTTATAAATTCTTTAAAAATTACATGATAACTAAAGTACCCAGCTGCTTTGCCTTTTTCTTAGTCTAGAGTTTCCTGTGGTTTATAAAAGTCCCTGAGGTAAATTAAAGAACAGATGTGCAATTTCTGAAGGGATCTGATAAAACTGATATAAAATAGGGAAGAGCTAAGAGTGAGAAGTTTAGAGTAATGGGTGTAAGTGTTATACCTGTATGGGTGTGCATGTAAGTGTTATAGTCATATGTAATAGACAGAACTATGTAGGTATGTTTTATATCTGTATATATGAAAGTATACATGAGAGTGAAAGAGATAGGCTAATGTATAACAGTTTCATATTTGTGTTGTGCATGTGTGTGTCTGAAAATAATTGAGTGAGAAATAGAGTAATCTATATGTTTTGTATACGTAAGTATGTATGTGAGAGAAACATCTAAATATTTTTTACTTATACATTTTTGGCATTAAGGTTTGGTGAAATTGATATTTATGTAGCTTGATAATTACATTTCATGTATATGAATTAGTTATATTAGTTAATAAAATACTTAACAGAGGCCTTGTGCCAATGTTAAAATTTAATATAAGAAAACATTAAACGTTAAAAAGATAACTAGAGATGACTAAGTCAGTGAAGGTTTCAGAGATTAGTAGGCAAGAAATATCTGGTGAAGAAAAATATTAGTCAATTACAAATATTATTTTCATTTTCCAGTGAATATGAAAGATAATTTTAAACAAGTTTCAGCTTTATTTTGTTTTCATCAGCAAGGTTTAGACTTCACTGTATTTATTGAAATAATGTGGAAATGATTGGTTAGTGTAGAAAAATAGAATTGATTAGAATAATTAATTGCATTAGCACAAGACCTTGCATTTTTAGAGAAGGGCTCTACGTTAACAGAATTGACCTAAATACATGACTGGTATTGATTTTGTGACTACTCTTTTATCAGAGAAATGAATGTTAAATAAGACTCTGGCATGATTTATGCCAGAATCTTATTGGCATAATGTTGTGATGAAATTTTCCTTTTTTAATATTTTCAAAGTAACAAACAAAGACAGTAATTAGTGTTCACAACTTAAAAGGTTTTCCATAACATAAAATAACTGAGGGAAATAACACTTTTTTACATGAAGAAGGGCAGCCAGTGGCACCCATAACCTTATGGGAACTCCCGTAGTGGTGGGGAAAAGGTGAAAGAAAACCATGATACAAGAGAAGGAGGCAGAGTATCCAAATATCAAGTTTTTCTGAGATCAGACATTTGATCCAAATGTTGTTAATACAGTTCACTTTGCTAAAGCAACCAAAGAGGGAGTTGGTGGCATTAAACCAGGTATGGTTTTAGTCAACATCGAAGAAACAGGTACAGTAAATCCAGCAGGCCTCTGCACGCTTACTGTTAAGTTTTACTCCAATATATATTGGTCAACCTGTAGAAGAAGACATTTACCCAAGGTGCTATACAGTTGGACAAAACTGAAACACGGATGATTGTCTAACTTCTTAAACAGGAAACCATGTCTGTGTTTTCAGTATATCTCCATTGCCATCATCAATTTGAATTCATTGTGTTTGTTTATTAGTTGATTTGACTACCAAAATACAACAATGTATTTCCTCAGAGATGTGTATAAAATATATAATTATATGTATAGATTATTTATTATAAATGTTATGTACAATATATATAAATACATATACACATATATAAAAGTGGTGAGGACCGCAATCCTTCAAAGGGATGTCAAACATATATATATATATATATATATATATATATATATATATATATATACATATATATATATAGACATATTATTTCTAAATTTCTCAACTAGAGACATTCAGTAACAGAAGTTTAAAGTAAAGACTATTTGCCGACATATATATATGAGTTGATCGGAGTGGTTGGCGTTAGGAAGGGCATCCAGCTGTAGAAGCTCTGCCAGATCAGATTGGAGCCTGCTGCAGCCATCTGGTTTGCCAGTCCTCAGTCAAATCATCCAACCCATGCTAGCATGGAGAGCAGATGTTAAATGATGATAATGATGTAGATAGTATTCATAAATAATGGCTATCATTGATGAGAACTGACAAAAAGTGGTATGGCAAATGAAACTTATGCTATTTTAATATAATGTCTATAAAGAAAAAATTATTTTAAAAAAGATAACTGTAATACAGTTCTATATTTAAGTGATGAGGTATTATGTACACTATTTACGTTATTTACGTTTTTTACATTCGACGGATATTTGTCCTCATCTTGTTTGTTGTTATAATAGTAACATCGAAAAATACCTTAGGAATGAGAACCCAGGTTTGAAATTTCCCTAAGATACCTGAAGAAGGCTGGAGGGTATATCAGCTGAAACGTGTTAACAATAAACAAGATGAGGACAAATATCCGTAAATAATGAAGATAACTGTAGTTATAAAAAATAAAAGAATTCAAAGTTCCAAATATTAAAATATTAAATTTTGAGACAGTTGACTTTTTAAAAAGAAATAAAGATGTCTATAGGATTTAGATTTTAAAAGCATCATCACTACCTTTGTTTTCACACCTGTTTTTCCATAATGGACTAGGTAAGATGAAACTTATGGAGGTAGAGTTTCTACAGTCAGAGGCATTTCCTGATACCAACACCCATCTAATTTTTTTTTTTTTTTTTAGTGGTATGTTTTTATTCCACTTATTTGCACATATCTATTAAACTATGGGACATTTGTCAACTGGAGAATATACACAATGTCACTGTTTTTCTTCTTTACTCCAATGTTGTCAATGCGAACATTCATACACACACATATACTCACACAACAGCTTCCATCTACCACTTCTATCTCAAGGTATTGGCAGCCTCAGGCTGTAGTAGAAGACTCTTGTCCAAGATGCCATTTAGCAGAACCAAACTTGAAACTATGTGGTTGCAAGGTGATCATTGTATCCACACAACCATGCTAGTGTTAAAATACATTTATAATTTAAATTAGAATAATTATATAACCTTCATAGTAGTGAGAACTTATATCAGAATTAATAGGTGTATTGTATTATTTCATGATTTGTAAAAAAGCAAGTTAAAAGTATATGAAATAAATCTTTTCATACAAAAGAGAGTACTTTTTTTTCTTATTTGTATGGAAACAGGGGTCTAAAATTTAAAACAAGTAGTGAGGTTTATATACTTAAACTAATTTAAAATCCCCAAATGAAAATATTTTGCTTGTTTACTTTTGGCATCCTCAGTTTGTCTACACTCTATGCTGGCATGGATTGTATAGCCATCTCAGTCCAAGTTAGTTTTTGGAATATGATAACAATCCAATCCAACTCACAACAACATGAAAAATGAATATAAAATGATAATGATATATATATATATATATATATATATATATAAAAACACACACACACACACACACACATGTTAAAAGAATATAAAGTATGTTTCAAGCTGCTGCCTCATCAGACTAGGGCTTATCCTAGTTAGTGAACCATATAAACCACTAAGAGTACAAGAGTCTTCTGTGGATGGGTTGCCAGTTTGTTGTAAGGTTAAATCTCTAATCCACCCAGCTACTACTGCTACACATTTTCAGCTGAGTAGGCTGGAGCAGTTTTAAATGAAGTACATTATTCAAGGACACATGCTGCCCTGTCCAGAGACTGAACACATGATATTACAGTAGATAGATAGAGAATCAGACAAACTAATACTAGGTATAGAATTTAAGTTCTTCTTGGAAATGGAAGTGAGGGGGAGAGTACTCTCCTCCTGTGAATTTGTTAAAAGGTGAGTGGTTGTGGCAAAAATGGTTAGAGTGGATGAGATTACTGTAGCTTAGCAAAGTACAGGTTCAAGAGAGAGCACTTGCCTTTGGCAGTCACAGTGGTCTTGGATTTGTGCAGTTCTCCCACTGACACTAAACAGAGATCCTCCAGTATCAAGAAAGCAGTATCAATTATGTCTGGACACATCAAAAGAAGATTAACCGGGAAGATAGCTTTTGTGTGCGACAGATGCACAGAGGCAATAAACACCACAGATGCTCAGAAAACAGATTCTATCACATGCCAGGGGGAGAAACTAGAAGTAGTTGATAGCTTCTGCTACCCAGGTAACCAAGTCTGTAGTGGGTGGGTGGGGGATGCTCAGAGAGTGTTACTACTAGAATAAGAATAGCCTGGGCAAAGTTCAGAAAGAAATGAAGCTAGCATGATCTTCTGGATGTGTAATGTCGTAGAGCAACATGCCGTGCTTGAGGAGACCTATTGAGTCAAGTACATCAACAGCAAAATCAAAATCAAAATCAAAATCAAATCAAATCACAATCAAATGGAAATTGTAGTTGTGGTCCCCATGCTGGTGGCACGTAAAATGCACTATCCAAACGTGGCCAATGCCAGCACCACCTTGACTGGCTCCATGCTGGTGGTACATAAAAAGCACCATCCGATCATGGTCGATGCCAGCCCCTTTTGGCCTCTGTGCCAGTGGCACTTAAAAAGAACCCACTACACTCTCAGAGTGGTTGGCGTTAGGAAGGGCATCCAGCTGTAGAAACACTGCCAGAGCATGCTGGAGCCTGGTGCAGCCTCCTGGCTTCCCAGACCCCAGTTGAACCGTCCAACCCATGCCAGCATGGAAAACGGACGTTAAATGATGATGATGATGATGATGTATTTATATACCCTGTATACTTTCTATTTCATTCCCTACTTTTCCCCTTTCATCTTTCCTCTTCTTCCTTATCCTCTTCCTACTCAATGTAAATCCCTACATTATGTATAACTTATCTTTGTAATAATATCTCCTTCAACCAACACATCATCATCATCATCATCATCATTAAGGCAGTGAGCTGGCAGAATTGTTAGTACACTAGGCAAAAGGATTAGCAGCATTTCACCCATCTTTACATTTTGAGTTCAAATTCCTCAGTGGTTGATTTTGCTTTTCATTGTTTCAGGGTTGATAAAATAAGTACAAGTTTAGCACTGGAGTTAATGTAATCAATTTAACCTCTCTCCTGAAATTGTTGGCCTTGTGCCACAATTTGGAGCCATTAGTAGTAGTAGTAGTAGTAGTAGTAGTAGTAGTAGTAGCAACAGCGGCAACAGTAGTTTATTTGAAAATCTGCATACATGTATGTGTGTGTGTATAAACACATGTACAGATAGATCTAATATTGCTTATGAATTATTACAATCTTTTTAATGTCAAAAGCTCTGTTTGGCTCAGTTACAAGAGTTTGTAGATTTTGCTAGATTATGAACTCATTACTATGACTGAGATCATCTCAGTTGAATGATACATTGGCACGAGCGTATCTCTTGTAATTTTACGTGTTGATGGGTGGTAGACCTGGGACAGAATTAGAAATCATAGTCCCAAGATAATATAGTTTATCATATGTTAACTCTTGACTGCAAAAGTTTTCATGGCTTTTCTTTGAATATCATTGATATTATTATGTTCCCATAGGAATATAAGTCGAACAAGTAGACCTATCATACATAGGCAGTTGGTCAAAGCAGAATATATGATCTACAGAACCAGTGCATCAGCCTATATAGGAACCATTCTGTAGAGATAGACATAGTATAAGTGTGCAATTTTACAGTTTTTGCAGAAAGAGAACAAAAATAAATGTAACAGCATGAAAAGCTAGAGTAAGTGGTAAGTGTACAAACTAACAGTATGTTAATCTGCAGCAAATATAAGTGAACAGTGACAGTTTGTACGGATAATGCAAATATAAGTGTAACAGTATGTACCAACTGACCAAAAGTAAGTATATAATCTAAAAGTACATATGGATAGACCAAATATAAGCATACAGTGCAACACTATGTACAGTTACATCATGTATAAGTGTAAAGGTAGAACAAAAGTAAGAGTTACACTATAAACTGATACATCTAAGGTAAGTGTAAAATTTAAAGTATTTATTGATAGACGAAGTGTAGTAGAATGTACACAATGATCAAGATTGATTTAAGGAATATGTATAGATAGACTAATACTAAGTGCACATGTATAATGCAACAGTTTGTAACAATAGATCAAATATTAGTGTATAATATAACAATGCATATAGATTGACCAATGATAAATGTTTAATATATCGTTATTTATAATTGGGCCAAGTATGGGCATACCAAATATTTGTATTCACCGAAAGATGAAAAATAATTGTTCAGTGTTACTGTATGTAAAGATATATCAAGTGTAAGTGTACAATTTTGCATTATATATCCCTTCACCAAAAGTAGGTGTTGCAGAAGGTTAAAGATAGATAAAACAACAAGTGTATAATCTAACAGTATGTGAAAGTAGATCTAGTAACAGTGTGTAATGCATATAGCCAGGGAAAATTGTATGATCCAAGTATAAGTGTACAGTTGTAAAGTATCAGCAGATAGACAAAGAAGATTACTGGGAAATACTATGTACAGATAGACCAAGTATAAGTGTACAATCTAACAGTATGTACTGAATGACCCAGAGTAATTTGTGTATATGTAATGCATACAAGTACAGATAGACATGTTTAAAAAAAGCTGCAACATTATATAAAGAATGGTCAAGACAAAATATATCTATGGTTTGATACTATGTACAAGTAGATGAAATACATTTGTATAAATTATGATATACAACTGGGCCCACATGTAAGTTTGCAGTTTAACAATATGTCCACATAAACCAACACTAAGTATACACTTTAACAACATGTGCAGACAGATGAAGTATGTGTGTAGTGTAACTATGTAGACATAGACCAAATATATTGTTACAGTATGTACAGCTGGATCACAACTAAATGTACACTATAATAGTAAGTATAAGAATGCAGTATAACTATATTTTAGATATAAACTAAATATAAGTGTATTTGTGTCATCGTATCTACAGAAATGGAATGCACATATACAGTGCAACAGTATATACATATAGTACAATTGAAAGTGAATAACATATGAGTATATACTGATAGATCACATGTATATGTGCAATGAAACTATATGTAGAGACGTATCACTAATAAATGTACAATAAATCACTATGCACAGTCAGTGTAAGTATGTATGATATAACAATATAATGTAAAACCAAGAGTAACTATATCTCAAATAGCCCAAGTAGAAAAGTGCAGGGTAATGATAAGAGCAGATTGTCCAACTGTCAGTGTACAATATTTCAGTCTGTGCAGATAAGCTAAGAGTAAATGTAAGAGTAAGTATAAATAGATATGTATAAAGATATATACAGACCAAGCCAAATATACATTGTGGGAGTATGTATAACCTGGCCAAGACTATATGCAAATATGTACAATACAAAGATTTTAGTGTAAGATTGTGTTCAAAAAGGCCGAAAATAAAAGCACAATCAAATAGTATGTACAGATAGGCCAAGTATAATGTACAGTGTAATAGCATGTACATATATATATCCCAGGTATGAATATACAAAGTAGTACAATGTACAAGTTAGATCAAGTATAATCATCGTCATCATTATTAAATAATGCTGATGATAATGATGACAAATGTGGTTGGGTAAAGTTTAAACGTACAGTATCCCTTAACCCTTTAGCATTTAAACTGGCTTAATCCAACCAAAATATTCTACTTGTTTTATGTTGAAAGAGGACAGATCTGGTTTCTCACACCGAGCCTACAATGTCATTCTAAAAAATTAATAGATGCCTCATCAAAATTTCACAGCTACAAGATAATGCATGATTAAGTTAAAGCAATGTGAACAAATAAGCATTACATTTGACAGAATAATAAGAATGTTAAAGGGTTAAAGAACACATTTACAGTACTGGTTGACTGAGATAAAAGATTAGCAGTGTGGCAGTATGTACAGATGTATGAAATGCAAGTATGCAATGTAACATTGTGAAGATAGATCGTGTATAAGTGCATTCTCACTTGAGTAGGTATAACAGTACATACATATCAACCAATGGTAACTGTAACAGATGTAAAGATACACCAATACTAAGTGGCCTATATAATAATTTGTGTGTAGGTAGGTAGGTAGGTGGTTGGGTTGCTTTGGTAGGTAGGTAGCTAGGTAGAAATGTTCTGTGTAAAATTCAACACAAATGGCCCAAGTGTACATATGGTTGAACCAAGAATAGATGTACAGGTTAACTTTGAGTATATTATCTAACAGTATATATAGATATTCCAAGAGTAAGTGTATAATTTTATATACTGGTAGACCAAGCGTAATTATGACCAAAAGCTAAGACAAGGTTTATAGTATGCAAGTGTGTATAGTAAGTTAAAGTGTAATTTTACTTTTAGACCCACAAAACTATGTGCAGAAATATCAAGAATAGTTATATATTCTCATGTATACAAATAAATTTAGTATAAATGGTTCAACTTTACATACATTTGGGCCATTTGTGTTCAATCTTACACAGAACATTTCTACCTAGCTACCTACCTGCCTACCTACCTACAACCTACCCACCCATCTACCAGCCTACATAGCAGTCCAAACCTCATTCTCCCTCTCTCTCTCTCTCTCTCCCTCCCTCTCTCTCTCTCTCTCTCTTTCTCTCTCTCTCTCTCTCTCTCTCTATCTCTCTCTCTCTCTCTCTCTCTCTCTCTCTCTCTCTCTCTCTCTATATATATATATATATATATATATATATATATATAGAGGGAGAGAGAGAGCTATCACAATATTTAGAACTAGATTAAATGTAAGCATTCGGTGTAACAGTACATACAGATAGACCACTTATAACAGCACAGCATGACTGTTTGTAGAGATTGACCAAGTTTACATATTCAGTGAAATAATATGCACAAATATATGAGGTATGGGTTAAAACACAGCACTATGTGCAGGATACAAAATGCAAGTTTACAAAATCACATTTTGTACAGAATGAAAAGCTACAAGTATATATGCAGTGTAATAATGTGTACAAGTAGACTATGTACAGCTGTATAACATATCCCACTGTGCAGTTATACTATGCAAAAGTGTATATTACAACAGTATGTAGAGATAGATGAAGTTTAATTTACAATCAATCACTACATGTAGTTACTACATCGTTATGTGCAGGTACCCCGATGGTAAATACACAAATGTTTTCATGGGAATAAAGTTTTTACAGAAAAGCTGCATGAGTTATGTGTATTTGCATCTAGAAATTTATGGTTGCGTGTCTACATTGCAGCATTCCTGGTGTGTTACATATACTTCTCGAGTTACCAATTGCTGTTATCCTGATATACTGGAAGATATCTTTGAATACAAGCGATAATGATGTAGATGATGGAAATGGTTGTGGTGGTGGTGGTGGTGGTGGTTGCATTGTCTGGGAGTTAAGTATGATAGTGATGCTGTTAGTAGTGACAGTGAAGACAGCCATGAGGATATTGGCTGTGATGATGGTGATGATGGATTGAGGTTTGGTGGTGGTTGCTGCAATAGAATTCAATTTAGTGACAACGAGAATAATGATGGTAATAATGATGATGATAGCAACAATGATGTTGGTTGTATTGTTGGCAATGATTCACTGACCTCTGACCATTGTCACATGAATTGGGATAGTAATAGAGGAGAGAAGGTTTTTGTTGTTGCACAACATCTCAGCATTAATCAAGCAGATTTCAGCTGAATGACTCGGTGTCAACTACAATCCATTGTTACAGGATATACCATTACCACTATGTGGTTGAAGACCATAGTCAGCATTCTGACGGTTAATGATTAATTATTGTGCACAGTATTTTAATTTAGACATGATTGGGTATTTAGTAAGGGCTAAAGTTTCATTAAATAACAATATGCACTTTTCACATGCCCAGTTAATCTTCCATTTTTAACATTTTTGATTTATTGTGTAGGTGGTCTTGTACAACCTGTTACAATTTGAAATGTGCTGTATTATATTCTTTATAGTTTCTTGTTACAGAAGGCTTCTACATTACTGCATTCGCTTGTCTTTGTTGATAAATGTAGTAATTATCAGTGCTTTAAGTTTCATAGTACATTGTTTTGTTTCCTTCTCTTTTTTTGAATGTGATGTAAATGTTGTGGAGGGTTGTATGTAATTTCTAGTATTTTTGCGTTGTGTATCTTATAGTATGCCTATGTTATTGAGTGTGAGGTATTTGGTGGTGTTGGTAAAAATAAAGACAGTGTATTTAAAAGGTGCTACTTTTAAGTCTATTGTTGTAGAGTCAGGATTCTAGGTAGTTGATGTAAGGTTGGAGCTGTGCAGCTGTCTTGTGAATTATAGGAATATGTGAGTATGATGTCACCTATGTATGAGGTTGTGTGTATGTTTTGTGCAAATATAGGTTTTAAAGTGTGAATTACAGATTGAATCTTTGTAGCACATAATTCTAAGGTAGAGGGTCAAAGTCTGAATGTGCTGCTTTTATATCCCACATAGACTCAGGAGCTTGGTGGGAGATGGATAGTTTCTAGATTTAATTTTGTGTTGTTTATTAATGAGGTGTTGAGTGTTTTGTGTACTTGCTAACTCCATTCCATCCAGTGAATTCCTCTGAGTTCGCACAAACAAATCCAACCCTGGCATTGAATTTGGGAAGAACAATAAGGTTGCCATGGTTTGGCTGAGATCTGATGAGAAAATCCATTTCTTCATAAATACCAACTATGATAAAGTCTGAGGAAACGAATAAAAATTCTAAGCACTGATAATATCGAAATGTTGTTTGCCTGACAAAGATGCAGTCATATCATTCAGTCTCTTGTGAAAACCAGCAAATTTCTCGGCAAAACAACCCTTGACAGTAACTCACTTCAGAATTATGTCATTCTTCAGTAATACAATTGATCCAAAAGGTGTAGCTTATCCATGTTTATTTCCCTGCCCCCACTCCCAGTGAAGTGTTTCTCACTCAAAGTTCATATCTATATCTTACCTTGAGACCTTTCTGGAACTGGAGCTGTTCTCTCAGGTTTTTCTGCCTTGCTATTACGTTTGCATGTTCTGTGTGCTTTGAGTGTTATTCCTTTTCCCAATGATTTTTTTCAACCGTGAGTCTCGCATCTCAGCATGAAAACTTAAACTTTCAGAGATCTACTCTACTCAATGTCAACCAAACATCTTGCTTCTAGAGTGCACAAGCACTGAGACTGATTCAGTGACAATACTGGAGCAGAAGTAATGTCATTCTTGTGAACTCTGAGAATTCACCAGAATGATACATCATCCTAAGTGAAGAAGGATGCTTTCATTGCAGTATGCAAAATTGCCCAGGTCAGGCTTCACCAGATGCAAATTTGTTTGTTTTGGTACAATGATAGATTAGATTTAGTCCTATGTCGATAGTAATCACTCATGAGGCTTCTCTGACTCTTATAAAACTGTCTATGGCCTACAGGTCTCTGGCTCATCTTGCTGTTGAGTGCTGACAGATAGGTACTACAATAGACATACTCTCTTTACTCTTTTACTCTTTTACTTGTTTCAGTCATTTGACTGTGGCCATGCTGGAGCACCGCCTTTAGCCGAGAAAATCGACCCCAGGACTTATTCTTTGTAAGCCTAGTACTTATTCTATCGGTCTCTTTTTGCCGAACCGCTAAGTTACGGGGACGTAAACACACCAGCATCGGTTGTCAAGTGATGGTGGGGGGACAAACACAGACACACAAACACACATACATATATATATATATATACATATATACAACGGGCTTCTTTCAGTTTCCGTCTGCCGAATCCACTCACAAGGCTTTGGTCGGCCTGAGGCTATAGTAGAAGACACTTGCCCAAGGTGCCACGCAGTGGGACTGAAACCGGAATCATGTGGTTGGTAAGCAAGCTACTTACCACACAGCCACTCCTGCGTCTTGGAAAAGATATCTGAAAAGACAGAGAGAGCTTTTCAGTACCTTGTATCCTGACCCACTTCTCTGCTGTCAACAAAGCAGTAATATTTCTCTTGGTGATGATCATCATACTGACGATGGGATCAAGGAGGTTATAGAGGTGCTATCTAGTGGCAAAGCCTCTGGAACAAACACTATTCTCACTGAGATTCACAAGACTGGCAGTCCTCACTTTGTCTCAAGGCTCACTGAACTCTTCCACTTGGTGTGGTACCAGAAGGATATTCCACTAGATTTCAAGGATTCTTCAATAGTGCATATTTTCAAAGAGGAAGAAAATCATAAAAGTCGTGGCACACTCTTCATGGTGTTTGCAGCTGTCAAGGGTTCTTTTGCCAAGAAATTTGCTGGTCTTCACAGGAGAGTGACTGATAGGCCTATGATTGCATCTTTGTCAGGCAAATAACGTGCCAACCACTAAGGCATCATCATCATCATTATCATCATCGTTTAACGTCCGCTTTCCATACTGGCATGGGTTGGATGATTTGACTGAGGACTGGCGAATGAAATGGCTGCATCAGGCTCCAATCTGATCTGGCTGTTGGATGCCCTTCCTAATGCCAACGACTCCGAGAGTGTAGTGGGTGCTTTTACATGCCACTGGCACGAGGGCCAGTCAGGTGGTACTGGCAATGGCCACGCTCACATGGTGTTTTTTATGTGCCATCTGCTCAGGAGCCAGTCCAGTGGCACTGGCAACAACCTCGCTCGAATGTTTTTTTTCACATGCCAGTAAGGCGATGGTGGTAACAATCATGCTTGAATGGTGCTTTTTACGTGCCACCAGTACGGAAGCCAGACAGCTGCTCTGGCAACGATCATGCTCGGATGGTGCTGTTAGCACTCCACTAGCACAGATGCCAGTCATCGAATTTGATTTCGATTTCGATTTCACTTGCCTCAACAGGTCTTCACAAGCAGAGTTTAGTGTCCAATGAAGGAAAGGTATGCATAAGTGGGCTGGTTACACCCCTGGCATAGGCCATGGGTTATGGTCTCACTTTACTTGCTGGGTCTTCTCATGCACAGGTCTTGGTCACAAGTCATTGCCTTGGTGAGGCCTAATGTTCAAAGGTCATGCTTCACCACCTCATCCCAGGTCTCCCTGGGTCTACCTCTTCCACAGGTTCCTTCAAACACTAGGGAATGGCACTTTTTCACACAGCTATCCTCATCCAGTCTCGCCACATGACCATACCAGCGCAGTCGTCTCTCTTGCACACCACATCTGATGCTTCTTAGGTCCAACTTTTCTCTCAAGGTATTTACACTCTGTCGAGTATGCACACTGACATTACACATCCAGCGGAGCATATCACTGTTAATGTCACAGGGAAGATTCTTGCCCAAATAATGTTGAATTGGCTGATTGTCTACCTTGAACAGAGTCTTTTGTTTGAGAGCCAATGTAGCTTGAGAGAGGGTCATGGCACAATCTTCATGGTGTGCAGAACAGAGAAGAATGGCTTTGGTATACACTACCACACTAACTGTTAGCTCATCAATATGAGATGTTTGCAAATTATTTTGCTCTCAGTATATTCTCAGTTTGAGATGTAGCTGTGCATGGACAGATTCTCCTCTCTCTCTCTCTCTCTTATGGCTTTGGCCTCACCATCAACCCAAAGAAAACCAAAGTCTCATACTAACAAAATCTTTACAAGAAGTACAGGCCATTTACTATCATAATCAAGGATCAGGCAATACAGACAACAGAATTGCATACTTTGGCAACACTCAAGAATCATCCACATTGACAGCAAAAAGGGATTTATCAGCTATTCCTAGACACATCCATCAGTGACATTATGGTCATCATCTTGATTAATCAATAAATAATTTTGTGTATAACTGGCTAGTCATGGTATACTCATCAGATAGATATCAATATATTCCATCGACTATATCGATATAATAGAGAAAATAGATTAAACTATATCAGTGCTTTTTATGTGCCACCAGTACGGAAGCCAGACAGCTGCTCTGGCAACGATCATGCTCGGATGGTGCTGTTAGCACTCCACTAGCACAGATGCCAGTCATCGAATTTGATTTCGATATAATAGAGAAAATAGATTAAACTATATCAGTACGACCAACTAACCACCATCACAACTAACGCCTCACCACTACCATTCACTCACCACTATTGCCCTGTTACCACTACCGCAACTACCATGTCACAACACATAACCATTACTACTAATAACATCTGACTACCATCACTACAACTACCTCACCACCACTAATACCACTGCTACTACTACTACTACTACTACTACTACCACGACAGGATCACTCAATAATAGCAGCCAGTTACATCATTTGTTTCATTTTGCCACTGTCTGGTTTAAAGATAAAAGAAGCTATGCCTCCACCATCTCCATGACCTCTTTCCCATCACCTCTTTCTCTAACTCACCTTAATTACCTCTCTTCCCCCGCTGCCCCTCACTACCTTTACCCACTGTCTTTTCTTCATAGCGTATACCCCCCACCCCCACCAACTATCTCCTTTACCTCTCCACTATCACCACTACTGTTCTACTTTCACTATCTTTCATCTCCACCTTCACAAGTTCCTATACTTCTCTATACTACCACTGCTACATCACCTTTGTTATACTACTCCCATTACTACTGCTATCAGTAATCATCATTGTTATCAAAGTTACTCTTCTTCCATAAACTTTACTCTAGCACTTTATTTGTTTTGTCTGTCAACAACAACTACATACAACATCAGAGAAAGCATGTTACTAAGAGAGCTTCTCTGTGGACATTCATTCTGCTAGAAATATCAGTCATATTTCCCCAAAAACCCTATCCAGCTATCTTAAAAGGGAAAGGACACTGACCAGAGCTGACTTGAGGCCAAACTGCAAAAACAATTATATTGTTTCTTATAAAAGCACAAGGCCATAAAATTGTGGGTAGGGGAACAGTTAGTTATATCAACCCCAATTTGACCACTGATTTATTCATTGATCCTGAAGAATGAAAGGCAAAGAAGGCTTCTGTGGGATTTGAATTTAGAATGCAAAGAACTGTAGTTAATTATTACAAAGCATTTTGTCCAATATTCCTACAATTCTTATTTCTTTATTGTCCACAAGGGGCTAGACATAGAGGGGACAAACAAGGACAGACAAAGGGATTAAGTCGATTACATCGACTCCAGTGCATAACTGTATTTAATTTATCGACCCCAAAAGGATGAAAGGCAAAGTCGACCCCGGCAGAATTTGAACTCAGAACGTAACGGCAGACGAAATACCGCTAAACATTTTGCCCGGCGTGCTAACGTTTCTGCCAGCTCGACGCCTTTATTCCTACATATTTCTACAATATTCCTACAATTCTGCCAAATGCCACTTGTAATGATAGTAATTTGGTTTCAAATTTTGGCACAAGGCCAGCATTTTTGAGGGATGCGGTTAAGTCGATTACATTGACCCCAGTACTCAACTGGCACTTATTTTATTGACCCCAAAAGGATGAAAGGCAAAGTTAACCTTGATGTAATTTGAATTCAGAATGTAATGATAAATGAAATTCCACTAAACATTTTGCATGGCATGCTATAATAGCAATTTAATAGTAATTAAGCATAATAGTAGATGATTCTAATTAAGCA
Organism: Octopus bimaculoides; assembly: GCF_046866305.1. Lineage (NCBI taxonomy): Eukaryota > Metazoa > Mollusca > Cephalopoda > Octopoda > Octopodidae > Octopus > Octopus bimaculoides. The sequence goes on along the minus strand of NC_142929.1, from coordinate 187,705,298 downwards.
TAAATGAATAAATAATAATTAAGCATAAAAAATGAGATTTGTTTTATGGAGGAAATGGAAAAATATTTATTCACTTCCCTTGATATGGATAATAAAAGGAATGTTAAGTTGCTGTCACTGAAAAATTAAAATGAGGCCACAGACTTGTCTCACTCTGAACCGCTCTTCACAGTTAGGCATTTTGCAACAAACAACAGGCATGACTGAGTGAATATTAAATATTCACTAGCCAATATATAAATCATTACTGCAAGACAGACATGACAACAAATGATAGAAGAATTCATTGAAGACATCAGTCACATTATTCTGAATTATAACTGGTAGAGAAATTGAAGAAAACCATCCCAACATCATTATCATAGATTTTGTGTCCAACCCATGCTACAATTAAACAAATGACCAAGGAAATTGCTATATTGCAGAGAACAGATGCTGGTGGACTGTAACCATAGTAGAAATGAGTTATAAGATTGTAGTGGACAGCATCCAGAGTAGAGGTAGTTCATATGACTATAGATAGTAGAGTTGGGTGATTTGATAGTAGCATATGGAAAACACAAGAAAATGGTCAACTATAGATGCAGGCATGGCTGTGCGTTAAGAAGTTTGCTTCCTAACCACATGGTTCTGGGTTTAATCCCACTACATGGCACTTTGGGCAAGAGTTTTCTGCTATAGCCTTGGGCTGACCAAACCGTTGTGAATGAATTTGGTACACAGAAACTTAAAGAAGTTTGTCATACACACACTCATGCATGTGTGTATGTCTTTGTGACTGTGTTTGTCCACCACCACTGTTTGACAACTGATGTTGGTGTGTTTACGTCCCTGTAACTTAGCAGTTTGGCAAAAGAGACCAATAAAATAAGTACCGGGCCTAAAAAAAGTACTGGGGTCAATTCATTCAACTAAAATTCTTCAAGGCAGTGCCTCCGCATGGCCACAGTATAGTGACTGAAACAAATAAAAGAAAAGATAAAAGTGTTGGATAGAGGGAAGTATTTCAAGAAAGTCAAAATTCACAAAATCAGTGACCTAGAATAGAGGATAATGGTGGGAGAATAAGAAACTAATTGATTACTTATCAATTTTTTTAAAGGAAGTGAAATGGTCTCTTTGTTATAGGGAGTCTGCCATATGGTTCTAGTTTCAATTTCTTAGGTTGTTACACACAAAGACATTCTTCACTGCTTAAATAGTCAATGAACTGATAAACCATCAACTCTTCAGCACATCTGCATCCATCATTACAGTCATCATTACAGTCATCATTACCACTATTTGTTTTAGCAATGACCACCATCATCATCACTATCATTGCTACTATCACAATCGTTATCATCATCAACCACCATTATCACCACCAACAACCACCAGTCATTGCACTGCTTTAATTTCAACACAAGCTGCACACATATATGTTCTGCACTTTCTACAGACTCACATACTGCGCGCACGCACACACATACATGCTGTGCACTTTCTACAGGCTTAAACACTGCACACATACCATTAACTGTTGCATATTTGCAAGTGCAGTCTAATGTTGCATTGCTAATTGCATTCTCTTTTCTCTCATTTATTCCAGAGTGTTGCAAAAGGTAAGTGTGAGGATTTATGTTTTTATAACACTGACTGTCTACTGAATATAGAGGCAGTTACACTGACACTGTGGGGAAACTAGTTGTCTGATTAACATAGAGGCAGTTACATCAGCCACATGGGATCACTAACTGGAAAGAGTTGACACTAAGGAGACTCTAACTGTCTACTTAGCAAGGCGACAGTTACATTGACAGTACGGGTATACTGGTAGTCTCTGTAACATAGAATTATTTGTATTAGCAGCATGGAGATTCTAGCTGTCTATTTAATGTGAAGACAGTTACATTGAGAGTATAGGGATATGACTGTCTACTTAAAATTGGAATGGTTGCCTAAGTGGAGGCACTGGCTGTCTGGCTAACATAGGTACATTTACATTGACACAATGGAGACATTCATTATCCACTTAATATGGGAACAACTGACAGTATGGAAACACTGGCCGTTTGCTTAACATGAGAGTTAAACTGTCAGAATGATGACAGTGGTACTTAACATAGAAACTGTTGACAGGATAAGGATACTGACTCCCTACTGAGCATGGGAACACTTACAATGACACTGTGAAAACTTTATTAACTTGGTGTTACATTGATAAACTGGGGGATATTTGGGGTTAGTTACAATTAATGTGCATAACACTATGTTTAGCTTTGTTTATGTGATAGACATTTAGTGATAAGTACTGTTAGCGTAGTGGACATGCAGTGGTAGGTACTGTTTGTATGATAGGCATATGATGACAGGTATTGTTGCTGGAATAGCCAGTTAGTGGTTATTGGATATGTTGTATAGCCTCAGTTTTACCTCAGTTGAACAATTCTGTAGCACACAGGTGATCGACTGAACAACTATTTGTGACCCATAAATCCATCTTCTCAGTTATACTATGTTTTGTTTATGTGCACACTGCATACCCAACATGCCATGATGATTCATATAGAGTGCACTGCACGAGTATCTCTGCTGTCCAGCCCATTCTTGCACACTCATAGACACTAGTGTTAGCCAAAGTGGCAGCAAGGCTGTGAGAAGGCGGACTAGATTTTAACATGACAGTTGCTGTCCCTATGCACTTATTTTCAATGGTGTACTAAGTGTTGTTGCAGCTGTTACTCTGTATGTTTTATACTTATCCCAGTTGAATGGGAAGGATAATGTTTTTAGGATGTTATTGTAGCAGTGCTCTGGAGGTAATGTACATATGTCTGGATATTCAGAGAAGCTTTTTCATGTAGTAGCAGGGATTGTGCTGGTTGGTCCCTCATATATCCAGATGGTTTTACATTTTTGATATTTTTGCTTTAGTGTGCATGGGTTGTGTACAGACTGTTATAATAGATAGTGTGCTGTTTTATGAACTTTGTAATTTGCTGGGATTTTCTGTGGAGAGATTGGGGTCCCAAATAGAAATGATGCAGCCCATGATGGATCTTATGTAATGTACATACATTGTTGTTGTTTCCTTCTTTTGGTCAAATGTTGTATCCATGTTTGTTATAAATATGTGTGATTTTGTTTTCTTTACTATATCTTCCATGTGTATTGTGAATGTAGTAGAGATGTCTGTCTTCTGAGTGCGTAGTATGTTCATGTCACTTCGTGGAAGGACTGGAGAATGGTAGTGAATATGCATCTGATTTCATCAGCATAAGAGGCTGTCTATGTGCTTTGTGAAAATGTGGGATGGTCACAGACTGAAAAGCGTAGGTAAGAGGATGGATCCTTGTTTTACTCCATTCAGGAAGTTACAGATTTGAAAGTGTTGTTCTTGTACTCTATATATGACCTGACAGGTAATTAGCTAGCTAGTGTTTTATTTCAACATTGAGTATTTATTCATTTATTTGGACTCAAAAGCTTTGTTGACGTTGATAATAGAATGATACATGTGGTCAAACTTCCATTTATGATTTACAGAATGTATGTGAGTTAGTGATGCCAAGGATTAACCTTTCTAGAATGTTTGAGGATGTGCATAGGAGGGTAAAACGTCTGTATAATGTTATTTCACGTGTGGTTTTGTTGGGCTTTAGAATTGTTATAATTTTACCCAGATTCCAGATTCTAGGAATTTAACCATGCTGATATGAGCAGTCGCAGATGCTGATGATTGAGGTGCTTCTTTCAAAGTTCCCAAAATGTTTTCAGTGTATGTTTATGAGTTTGTCTTACTTTGAGGTTACTGAATTTTTTAAATTTCCCAGTTACATTTTGGGTTCCTGATGGAAAAAAGGGAGTTAAAATCATGTTCTAGATATAAGATGCATTTTTTTCTTTTGTATTTTGTGTTCCTATTTCATTTGTATGGTTTTGAGAGCTAATTTTCAAGAAGTATCTGGAAAGGATATTTAATTGGTATTGTAGTATCAGTATATTATTTGAGTTTTTTATGGCATGAGATGTGAGCGTCATTTTTTTGTTTTGAGATGCCACTAATTACTCTATATAAAGTCTTACTATTGGTTTTGTAGTTTATGTTGGACACAATTGTTTGCTCCTTTTATTTGGTATTGCCTTGTTTGATGTTGAGTTTTATTTTGACTGTGTATATGGTTTTAGTGTATTGTGGCTGTGATTGTTTCTGGTTTTTATGAGGTGGATAATTCCAAACTGTAATTGGGGTCATATTTTTTATATTGTCTTGCTGAATATATGAGGGTAATCCCAAAAGTAAGGTCTTCAAAGCACTGGGGACGCAGGGAAACTGTGCATGCAGCTATTGGCCACACTATTGTGTTTGTTGAGCATGCACCTGCCCTTGCACGTGTCTCACTGCTATGCCGAGTCTTGGCTTGGCAGTCGTATCTGATGGACCTCTCGATTGACACTACTGCCAAGTGTGAAGTTTGCACAGTTATACAATTTTTGAATTCAAAAGGCATTAAACTGATTGAAATTCATCACCAATTAATGGAAGTGTGAGGTGAGTCGTGCATGGATGGAAAAACGTCTGCAAGTGGTGTAGGGAGTTTACAGCTGGTCATACTGAAATTCATGACGAAAAAAGAAGCAGGCAACCATCAATTTCCGACGAGACAGTCGCGAAAGTTTGGCAAATCCTGCGTGAAAATCAGCGGATCACTCTGGATGATCCCCACATTTTAGTTCCTGAGGTTTCCTGAAGCACCATTCATAGGGGTTTGAGTGAAAAGTTGCAATATTGGAAGGTGTGCGCAAGATGGGTCCCACGAATGCTCACAGAAAACCATAAACGGCAATCCATCTTATAGTCCAGACTTAGCACCCAGTGACTACCACCTGTTCCCTTAAGTTGAAGGAACATTTGGCTGGAACGCACTTCAGCAACGACGACGAGGTGAAAGATGAGGTTCAACGCTTCCTCAATGACATGGGCATACAAAAATTACCCCAGTGCCTACAAAAATGCATCAACTGAAATGGTGATTATGAAGAAAAATAGATAAATGTTCAAACTTTAAAATGATGTAAACATCATTGAGAATAAACGTTTCTGTGATTTCTAAATATTTTTGGAGACCTTACTTTTGGGATTACTCCCATATTTTTTAAATGCATCTGTAACTATTTTATTGAAGGCATGTACTACACTGATTGTGGTGTTAACTTCTGAACATCTGGTTACACTTGACTTAGGTGTGAGTGTGTGTGTGTGTGTGTGTGTGTGTTTTGGTGTGGATTGTTAAAACTGTATGGAGAGTGTAAGTGCAATATTTATATCACTTCTCTTGTTGTCTGTACTTTTAGAAAACCAAGAAGTGTTGTGTGCATTGAAATGTATCCCAATGAAGATGTTTGAATGTTAAAGTGCTATAGCTGTGTGTATGATTTGGTAGGACAATTAGTAAGCATGGTGGGAGTATATATGTTTTTTATTATAATTATCTACTTTCTATTGCTATTATTCTGAAAGGTTGCATTTCTAGCATAGTGTTATTCTTTATTAATTTACAAATGTCATTGAATGTAATTCTTTTTATATAAGACCAGTCCTTTTGTAGAAGCATCTGTGTAGTCTGATCTGGGTGCAATTTAGGATGGCAGCTATTAAGATTATTACTTATAAAAGGGTTTCTTGAATTATTACTACATGAATGCTGTGAGTGATGATAGCAGTTTTTTATAATTCTATGAACGTATTTTTAATGCTGATAGTGAAGTATTACAGGACTTTCTGGGTTCTTTTAGTCTGTGAAATTTATTTTCTTGTATGAAACATTTATTTTTGAATGTATTCTGTTCACAATTTGGGCATTATGAAGGCAGATAATAGTATTTCCTGTTTTTAATGTTGTTAGTATTGTTATTCGTGGAAAATGCATCTTTCTGAGATATTTGGATTTTAATGTATTTTGAAGACTTTCTACAACCTTTACTTTTGTAGGGTTTTATGGAGCTTGTTTCATGTTGTTTGTTTTCTGCCAAGCATTTGTCATTTGACTCACATTCCGACTCTGACTATCCTATTTTCTTTTCTGACATATTCAGCATTAATTTATCCTGTATATATTTAACATTTCTGAATAGAGTAGGGTAGTATTTGATGAAGATGTAACTACTATTTCTTGTAGGTCAAATGCCTGCATAGACTTCTGTGCAAGCTCAACATGTAGCTGTAAGTACTGTTAATGTAAAGGACATGTTGTTTAGTATAGACAGTCCATTAGAAATGTTAAATTTAGCTTAACTACTGCTACTGTGAATACAACAGGTATATTTGGGGTGGTTTGTGTATTGGTTAAAGAAACTTTATAAAGAGATTTCTTTTTTAATTATTGGTGCGACATATTGCTTGTTACATAGAACAGGTTGGTTATAAAGAAGCTTTCAGATGCTGTTTAGGTAATAGTGACACTTGAGAGACTTGCATATTTGAGGCTGAACATCTGGTGACTGTGTTAACATGATGCAGGACTTATTGTACTGGACTTGAATTATTTGACATGTAGGTACTGGACATGTGGTCTTGGGCAGAATAATACATGTGGTATGATTCCTAGGGGGTTATCATATTTTCTCAAAATATATTGACATGTGTATATTAGTTAACCTATGTGCATGGTTAACATATATGTATAATATGTGTGTGATATATCATGTAATATGTGTTACAAGTTATATATATTGATAGACATAAAGTCTAATATTACTACAAACTATATAATAATCATACATACAAACACATACATTCATTGCATACACTCAGATAGATATGAAAACACATATACATGCAAATACATGTACACATGCACATATATATACATACAGATACACATACATACACAAAGAAAAATATGATATCCTCTTGTATGTGAAACATGTTAATTTATTTGTGTTACTATTGGCTTTGATATTGATCATCATTTCCTGCTATCTCCACTTGTGGAAGAATATATACTAACACAAGACAGTTGCCTCCATAGTATGAATCCATCTTATTGAACATATCTCATGTTAGTTTCATCAGCGATATTCTCCCATGCTAGCTTAGGACATGTTGGAACAGGGAATTAATTTTGGAGTTTTCCTTCTCCTGGACTGATTTCTTTCACTGCAGCTAAGAAGTTCAATTTAACCTTACAAAAAAACCTGTTTAACCCTTAGATGGCTACTACCATTTTTTATCAGATTAGACTGAGGAACAATGGCAATTAAGAGGTGACTTAATTACCCACAACTCCAGAACTCCCAAACTGGAGCTTCATCACCGTATGCAGTTTAATGTCTACCTAGGACATCGATGTTCATACAAAATAATAATTAATGGGTATTAATGTATTATACACCCTTTATTTCAACTGCACTTTGAATATCTTCTTATATTGTCTGGCTTATCATAAACAAGCTGCACATTATCTAACCACTTGATGTCATCATTGTTATGTTAATAGTGAAGGTGCATGCTATATTAACAGTGAAGGTTTTGTGATTAGGGTATTCACCTCATGATGATAAGGTCGTGAGTTTGATTCCTGGTGGTACATTGTGTCCTTGAGCAAGACACTTTATTTCACATTGCCTCAGTCATTCAGCTGGCAAAAATTTATAGTACTTATAGTTCGAAAGGCCAGCCTTGTTACAGTCCAAGTTAAGGGTTAAGGGTATGTTTGTGGCATGCTCAGTCACTTGCAAATAAACGTCATGAGCAGTCTGCTCCATTGATCAGATCAGCTGGAACCCTCCTCATCATAACCAGTGGAGTGCCTGTTACACCAATGACATTAAATGACTTTTGTATACTCACACATGGCCAGGATTATCTAAAGTGACTTCCATTTCAATATATGGGTCGCTTTTTATGGCATACTGGTTTGATAACAATGGTGACTCATGATATGCTATCATAAGAGACATCTGAAGATTTGAACTTCACTTATGAGAACTTATATAATTATCTTAAATATCATAAACACTCAATCGGTGGTGAAGATATCAAAAGATACTAAGTATCTTGCTCTGAAGACACAAATCAAGCTGTTTCATGGCCTTTTCAGTTTAAAGCAACTGTTAATGTACTAAAGGTATCTAAAGATTCTGAAGGTGTGTCTACTAAGGAATCATTTCTCTTGAAATATGGAATTATCATGAAACTACAAGAAATGCTGTATCCTAAAGCACTTGCTGTAACTTCATATGAAGAAATAATGGAAACCATCAACCTTAGAATAAGACCAAAGAAACATATATAATTGCAAGAGTGTATGGGGGAGTAAGAGATGGGGAATGGATGAAAGGTGGAGTGGTGGGCAACAACTGGAAAGGATTGAAGGGTAGATGTAGTAAATAGTGGATAAGGGGTGGGGGATGACCAGTGATGCATGAGTTAAGGAGAGTAGGGAATAGGAGATGACTGACAGGCAGAAAAATTCTGGTGTGAGAACAGCAGAACAGTAATGATGATACAGAGAAAGAAAAAAAGAGAGATGTTATGGGATTGGATAGGTTGCAGATGTGGGGTAGGAGAGTGAGAGACATATGGTATTGGAGGAGAAGAGATAATGTAGTGGCTCAGTGATGGAGTGGTAGTCAGTGCAAAGTGTGTGTGTGTGTGTGTGTGAAGAGAACAGTCTTAATGGATAACAGATAAGAGGGATAAAATTAAGTGGTGTCAAGGAAGGGCTGCAGTTAAGAGATACCAAGTGGTAGGGAGTGTCTTGAAGAGGAAATTGAGTGAAGCCAATTATGTGTGTGTGAGACATCTCTCTCCAGACTCATGTACCATTGGTCACCCCTTAACCCTACTCAATTTCTAAGTTGTCACTTGCTCCTCCTTCTTCCTTACCTTCACTACATATCACCCCTCAGTACTTGTTCTTCGTTACATTTACCTTCTCATTCATTCCTTGTCTCTAAGCAACTCATATGCTCTAGCAACGTCCACCTACCCACACTCCTGTTCTTCTATCTCCACTCACTTCTAATTGCCTCATATTTTGAGAGGATACACCCAAGCACCTTATCGGTACTGTTTATCTCTTTCCATTTCCACCCCATCACTTCTGCCCTTTTTTTCTATAATGAGTAGCTATGCAGCTCCTCTACTGCAAGAAACCTGTTCAGTTCTAGCCACTTCTCTCATAGTCTAACACCTCATTCCATAACATAAGGCCACTGCCCTCTCTATTGTAACCCCACTCAGTTGAAAGGGTTCTTAGTTTTGTAACTAAGTTGCATAGGGACCTCACTAGTACAGGTGGCATGAAAAAGAAAGCACCCAGTACAATAAAGTTGTTAGTGTTAGGAAGGGCATACAGCCATAAAAACCATACCAAAACGGACGCAAGAGTACAATACAGTCTTTGGATTTATTAGTCCTGTCAAACCATCCAATTCATGCCAACATACAACATGGATGTCAAGTAGTGAGGATGCTGATGATGATTACCACCATCATTAACATCAGCTTTCCACACTGGTATAGATTAGAGTTAATTCTTCTTCAAAATTATTGTCCTGCTAGATGAGATGGTGGATCACATTTCACACATCTTTAAGTTTGGCATGGTTTCTATAGCTGGAATCTATTTTAAAGAGTGTACTGGATGCATTTTTCCATGATATCAACACTAGAGAGGTTGTAAATAAAAAGGAGCTAAGGGTCCTCCTGACCCTGCATTGTTGCCACTCCTTCACCAACAACCTCCCAGTGTGTACTAGATGCATTGTATTGTGGCATCAGCAATAGTGAGGTTTCCCTATACCCTGCAAAGCATATATGACCCTCACTGTCCTAAGTTGTCTATGTTCATGTAGGTAGATGATTGCAAAAGAATAAGATTAAAAGGAAGAAGCTAGAATATTACTGATTATTGAGGTTATAGCATGGAAGACAAGAAATGGAGAAGAGGGAAAAGTGTTTGAGAGTATTGGGAGAGAGCAAATAACAGATAGTTGTAAAAGGATCATTTGCAACTGTGTAGGAGCAACAATATCAAGGGTAAAGTTTGCTGGTAAGAAAAGGCACAAGTGTAGAATAGAATGGCAATGATAAAAGGCTGACAGATACCTGAAGGAGATGCAGAGAAGACTGGAGGAGAAGATCTGATGCAACTCCTTATTCATTAGATGCTGTACTGGAGAAGAAATACTAATGGCAGCTTTATATTTACAGGTGAGGGGAAGATAGAACTGGTGGATTGTATCAGGTAACAACAAACCCAATCTAATCCCTCAACATTCAGACATCACTAGGTGTTGGTAAGAAAATGACAGCAAGTGATGAGAGATGAGAGATATACTAAATGCTGATGAGAAAGACAGAGAGCACAGTGGTTGGTGGTGAGAGTGAGAGAAGAGGAAGTCAGTGTGTGAGAAAGAGAGTAGAGATGATGAGAGACAGCAAGAAAGATGTAGTTGGTAGTGAGAGAAAGTGTGTGTGTGTGTGTGTGTTGTGATGGATGTCAATATAAGCAGTATAGAGAAGTAACACTAGCTGTTATGAGAGTGGTGTATGTCAATAGTAATGTGACCAGATGGAAAGAGAGTATTGGCTAACAGTACAGGTGTTAAAGAAGTTATATATCAGGTGTTGTTAGATCCAAAACAATCCCTTGTTACTCAAGCATAGAGAAAGAACTAGAGATGGTGATAAAGGTTGGGGTCTGAATATAGGGGGATCTAATGTTTCTGTCATTCCATGAGTGACAAACTAGTGTATAGGAAAAATGAGTTACAAAGATGAAAAGGTATCAGATAGGCTAGAAAAGGCAGCAGGTGGCAACTTAGCTGGTTCAAAATGAGCAAAAGACTCAATATATTCCAGCTTCCATTATTGCACCCATTTTAACATACATTTTGCCATGCTTGCATGAGTGGTTGAGTCTTCTTAAAAACACCATCTTTTGCCATCTCCTTTGTGAGTTGCAAAATACTGAGGTTAGTCGTCACCACTTCATCCCATGTCTTCTACAGATACCATTCACTACGTATGCTCAGCACTTTTTATGCAACTGTTGTTACCCATACCCATTACATTCCTATACCAACAGTCTTCTCTCATGCACACTGCATCTGATTTGTGTTATGCCCAATTTTTCTTTCAGCTCATTTGTACTCCATTGTATCAACTCTACTAAAACGATTATTACATATTATATTTGAAGCAGGATACTATGTATGTATACATATATACATAAATATACATATACATGTTTGTGTGTGTGTGTGTGTGTGTGTGTATGTGTGTGTATGTATGTATGTATGTACATAATTTATACATGCACATATTCTTTTCCATCATATCTATAAAGGTAAGTGAATTCATAAATCAATAAAATATATAGATATATACAAAATCTAAAATGCATGTATACATGCATTGTAGGTATGTACATGTCTGATTATGTATACCACATATATGAATGCATGTATGTCACAGAAATTCTACCCCATACACACATACACAAGCTTTAACAAATTATTTCTTGCACAGTCACATAAAAAATTTCATACATGCACACACATGCATATATACATGCACATGTACATAGACAGATACCTCAATGTACTTCAGTACACATTGGTATAACATACCACTCTCACAAGCACTACCAACCTAAAAAATTCACTCTGTAACATTTTGTTTCAGTTCCATCCTTGGAGAATGTTTTTGTCATCTTTGTGATCGGTAAGTACACAATATTTCTACATAGGTTTCTGGTGTGTGTAAAACATATGCATGTATGTATGTAGCATGTGTTCACATGGAGCAGCTCCCTGAATGAACACCTCAAGTCAGAGAAAAAGAGGTTAATGGACACAGCAGCAGCCTGGCAAAAGGAGAACAGTAACTCCAACAGACCTAAAACCATATACACATGTGCTCCATGTGACAGAGACTGTCACACATGAATAGGTCTGTTTAGCCAGTGGAGACACTGCTTCAGCTGAGTTGAAAACAGCAAGGATACTACTCATGGTCAGCTCTGACCAAAGGAAGCCATGTGATATCTATATATGGGCCTTATAAAGTGTCAGTAGCTGTTGAGGGCTGAAATATTTTCTGGCTCTGAAGAGAGAATCAATCTTTGAGATGCAGTCTTGACTATGTTAAGGATGTGTATTTTCCTGGAGAGATCCTCAGTGATAGAGAGGCCCAGCATTTGGAGTAACTTGAAGAACTCTAGCCAGTTATATTTAATGGCCGTGTGATGTGGCAATGTTTTCTTCATATAAGTAATGCTTTTGGTTTGTTAGTTTTTCTGTTAAAAGAAACAAGGTTGGCGTGGCACCCATGAAAGAATTTTCTCTGGTCTTTGTTTATTGAATTAGTGCAAGGTTGGCATGTAGATGATGCATGGTTAGGGAAAGTTAGAGAGGTACGTAGGGTTGTGTTTTCTGCATAAGATAGCTGGCATTGTTGGATGTGGAGGTAAGAAGATCATTGAAGTATAGGAGGAAGAGAATAATAGACAAGACCAAACTCTGATGAAAACCAGAGTTGATTGAGAGTGATCAGATAAGAAGGTACTAATTCAAAAGATAAGAGATGGATGGGTGATAGATAGCATGTTTTGATAGGAGATTTGCATGCCAGACATGGACCAAAAGCTTTACTGACATCTAGAGCAGGACATCAAAAAAACGTCAAACACAATGAGAAACAAAAACATAGAAAACGAACATTTTTCGAACAACGAAAAAAAAGAAACACAGAAATAAGACATGCAACATAAAGAGTATACCCCTTCGTCAGTTGTCCCTGTTTCATCTACCCCGCGTTGCCTTCGAAACGCGGAGTAGATGAAACAGGGACAACTGACGAAGGGGTATACTCTTTATGTTGCATGTCTCGTTTCTCTGTTTTCTTTCGTTGTTCGAAAAATGTTCGTTTTCTATGTTTCCTTTTCTCATTGTGTTTGACGTTTTTTTGAGGTCCTGTACCCATATATGCATGTATGTATACATATAGATGTAGGTATTACATATATGTATGGATATATGCATATATTTATATATTATTTATATCATTATATGATCGAACGCCACACATCCTTTTCCAAGTATATATATATATATATATATATATATATATATATATAAAATTTGAGCGAGTTCTAGCCAATGATGATTTATATATATATGTGTGTATGTATATATCTATGTTTGTATAATCTCTACTACATTATTTAATTATAAATTCTATCCAACGTTTTTTTAATAAAGGGGGACCTGGCTGTGGCAAAGGAACCCAGTGTGCTAAAATTGTATCCAAATATGGATTCACCCATCTCTCATCCGGAGACCTTCTCCGTGAAGAAGTGGCCTCTGGGTCTGCCAGGGGTAAAGAACTCACTGCCATCATGGCAACAGGAAAGCTTGTGCCTATGGTGAGTTTGTTTCTTACAATTTTGTTGTTACTTTAAAATGTATTAATCCAAATAGCCACAGAGCTCTAATATTTCCAACACACAAACATCCACAATTCCTAATTCTGTATTTTGGTTTCCTTCTGTTAGTCTCTTCTTGAATCTAATTTATCTTTATCATTTCCTTTCCAATCATTTACAATCATTTAAATTTCTTATGTACTCTTATTCACTTGAGTGTTAGCCTTCATGAAGTGCTTTCCTCAGTTGTAGCATCTAACTTTGAAAGTACATAGTGGTAAATTCAAGAGTAGTTTTTCAATTGAAATTATAGATAATCAAGAAAAGCATATTGTCACATTATAGAACTTAAGATAATTGTTTATGTATAGTTCTGCATTTTTCTTCATTTGAGCATCGCCTCTGGTATATTTGATATCACATACTGATATTTTACTCATTATTTCTTATTCAGGATACTGTACTTGAACTTATCAAGGAAGCCATGCTCAGCCGAGCTGCCAATTCCCGAGGATTCCTCATTGATGGATACCCAAGGGAACTTGATCAGGGAAAGCGTTTTGAAGCTGAGGTAAGTTAACCCCTATGCTTGATCTGCCAGTGAACTCACAAACCAACACATACCCCAATGAAACTATCAGTGTTATAGAATCTAATAAGACCACAAACAGTGTGCAACTCCTAACATTTAAAAGGCACACCTAGATATACAAGATTATATATTTACTGCATGTGTTTACATATTATATATTATGCCTTGAAACTGTGTGAACTAGGATCCTCTTTGACAGACCTTGATATTAAATAAAGCAGTGGTTCTCAACCAGGGTTCGTATGGCCCCTGAGAGTCCAATTTTTGAGGATAAAATGGATTTGTACTGACATAGGGGATTACTGGAAACAGGTAAATGCTTTTGTACACCATTATGTCAAACACAGTTACAGAAAATCATGATTAAAGGAAATAACAAAGTTAAGATTAGCAAAGAAAGTCAAACTTTCACTCATAATTTTAACAAATATAGTACAATATGTGATAGAATTCCTTTAGTGATTAATTGGTGCTAAAATTTCACTGTCATTTCAAAAGTGTTATATGAGAGTTACCAGCATGTTCATCATCATCATCATCATTTAACGTCCACTTTCCATGCTAGCATGGGTTGGACGATTTGACTGGGGACTGGCGAACCAGATGGCTACACCAGACTCCAATCTGATCTGGCAGAGTTTCTACGGCTGGATGCCCTTCCTAACACCATAGTGTGTGATGCTTACAGCACCTAGGTTTCCCAAGCTGTCACCCATCTAAGTACTCACTAAGCTCGGCATTGCTTAACTTTAGTGATCGGACGAGAACTGGTGCTCTCAACATAATATGGCCGTAAGCTGATTTCAAACAAAAATTTCTTCAGCCACCTATTGTAGCCTTTAGACAAAATAAAATTATAAGAGAACTATTAACCTCTACTTCTGACTCCAAGAAAACTAACATTGGAGTTTCTGCATGCTGTACCTTGAAAAACAACCACAAGAGAGGTAAGCCCAGCAACAAAATGAATCAAGTGAATTCCATCAGGAATCTTAACAGAAATGTTATAATTTACACAGAAGGGAGGACCTGTAAAGATTCCCATTTGGTGTATGCAGCAGAATGCACAAAACACAACTTGATTTATGTTGGTTGTACTACAGAACAATTAAACAAAAAATTCCATGGGCACAGATATGACGTCAGGTGCAATAGCAGTAGTTCGACAGAACTTGCCGAACATTTTGCATCAAATGGCTGCAATTTTAAAAAAGTCTTGAAAGTGCATATTCTCAGAAAATATTCTGAATTTGCTACACTTTCAGTACTCAAAATGCATGAGGAGAAATATGTTTGTGGGTTATCACGCCCTGGAGGAATGAATGAAATGACAGGAGAATTTCATCATATTTACGCAAAACTATTTGATTAAATATTCTTCTTCTTTTTCCTTTTCTTTTTGCCAGTTGTAAACTTCAAGTTTGACAACTGGTGATGTCATTCCATCAACATGGGGACACTAGTTGCTCTCATTCATATTTTAGATTTGAATTTCTATAATTTTCAATTTTTATCACTTTTTATTTTGAACTTGACAAAGACAGGCTAACTGTCGAAATATCTTTCAACCAATAAAATATGTACTGCAATCACATCACACTCTTCATATTGTCTATTTACCTTTGTGAAGAGTTACATCAATCCTTTTAAAACATTATTATTATTATTATTATTACTACTACTACTACTACTACTACTACTACTACTACTACTACTACTACTACTACTACTACTACTACTACTACTACTACTACTACTACTATTATTATTATTATTATTATTATTATCATCATTAATACTACTATTGTGAGGATGCATGGCTCAGTAATTAGGGTGTTCCACTTACAATCGTGAGATCATGGTTTCAATTCCTGGATCACTGTGTTCTTGAACAAAACACTTCATCTCATATTATATGCCATGCACCTGTTCAGGCAGTTTGATGGAGAGAGTAAGCTAATGTACAACACATACATTTGAACTCTATAAACAAATCATTTGTGCTGGTCATTCAGTAGAAGCTGAACACTCATACATTGTCCATCATTACTATTATTATTAACTTATTGCATTCAATGTTCAGGTGCACTACAAGACTGCATTCATCATCAGTGTCATCTTCATCACATACAAAACTAATACATATTTCTCCAGTAAATTTCTCCAAAATCCTCTCACACTTCGATATGTGATCTACTTAGCACCCAGAATGTTCCAACCTTTACCATACTAATCTTCACTAATCTACCCACTAACTGTATCAAACTGACATTGCAGACACCCTAACCACATATTATATTTTCATTTGTTTTTTTTTTCCACATCCAGATTGCTTCCTGCAAATTTGTGCTGAATTTTGATGTATCCGATGAGACAATGAAAACTCGGTTACTTGACCGTGCCAAGACCAGTGGTCGAGTCGATGATAATGAAGAGACAATCAATAAACGGTTGCTGACATTCCATGAACATACCACTCCAGTACTTGAATACTATGCCATGAACAACAAATTACAAACTGTAAGTTCTCTGACAGCTTTTTAATTTGTTGCTTTTATCGCATTTGAAGTGAATAATCTGTTGGACACCTAGGGGACATTGTCAGAAACACTGATTGTCAGTCAGATAGTCAATTTTGATTCATCCAAGTAGTTTGGATTTCCAGACCTTCTTTAATCTGTGACAGGCTGTCCATGCTTGTTCCTTCTTGATCTTGATGCCTGCTTCCAAACTGCTCACCCAACCACTTAAGTTTTCAACAACATTCAATTTGGAGCCACTCAAAGCAAAGTGTTCAGCATCACACGATTGGTTGAAAGACATGTATTCAATTTTCTTGACATTTGCAGTCCAATTTTGGCAGCTGATGTTTCTACTTTGCTGAACAGCTTTTATGCTTGATCTATTTCATTAGATATGAGTGCTATATTATCTACCAAGTCCAGGTCTGTGATCGTTACTGCTGGTACTCTCCACAATCTTTGCTGATCAATGGCAATACCAAGATCTTCATCACTGTTGTCTATAGCCTGCCACATTGCATAATCCAATACAATTGCAAACAGGTAAGATGCAAGTGTGTCTCCTTGTAGCACCCGAACTAGTATTTGAAAGTATTCCATTTCTCCATCAGATGACAACCCACAAGCTCTGGTTTTCTTGTAGGTCTTTGCAATGGCAAGAACTATTTCTTCTGGAATGCCATATGTTCGAAGGATCTTCAACATTTTGTCATAATGGATGCTGTCAAACACTTTGCTGAAATCCATGAATTAGTCTAGTGGAACCCACTTCATAATGTTATAAATAGAGGAAAATATTGTCACACTTATATCAACAACTCAATCACAGACACGGGCCAAGAACCTATCCAGTGATGTCGGACCAAGAAGTTTGGTGTGGGGACTTTGTTGCTGTGACCTGAGTTGGAACCTGACCTTAAAGAAAAAAAGAAGATAGTCAATATGCATTTGTTGTGTCAGTGATGAAAATAACAGAAGCACAGTTTGCCAAGGTCACAAGGCACTGGTGTGTTTTATTGTGTTTTGTCCTCATCAGGCCTCCATATATATATATATGTGTGTGTGTGTTGGAATATGTGTGTCCTTGTTGGGCTTCTATAGTAATATAATTCCAACTCTCATTTAGAGAGTTAATAAGACAGAGATATTATATCTATATATATCTGTTCATAGTGTGTCATTATGAAACAGAAAAGTTGCTTTGATTCCAGTTCAAAAGTTATTTCACTAATTATTATGATAAATGAATGTGTCTTGTTCCAGGTGAAAATGCGAGTTCTTTTGCTGGGTCATCAAAGATAATCTAGAATTGGATGTTAGGAAATTATCAATGAGTCATCAAATAGAATTAGGAGTTACAGAATGTAAAACAGAAGAGAATAATCATGATGAAAAATAAGATACTGTTATCTTTTTAAATCTCCATTTTCATTCTAAATATTCTTTTTTCTATCAGAAAAATGTTATAGTAAGTTGAAGGAAAGTTCAGTACAAAAGAACAGAAATACGAATATATTGATAATTATACAAGTGTGTCTTTGTGGTATATATTGTTCCTGTGTATAAAAGAGATTCTAAGAATGTGAGTTTGCCAAATATATACACAAGAGGAAGAAATAAGAGAATATCCTCTAAGAATCCACTGTAAAGCATTGCCTGAACTGCAGTTAAGATATCTTTGGTTAAATAAGAACATGGCAAGATATTCTAAAATGTTCTGAGGCTACATTTTTGTATGTAAATAGAAATGGGGTTTTGAGATCCACCAGCATTACAGCCACCACGAAATATGATCTACTACAATTGCAAATTACAAACGAAAAATTAACATATAAATACAGCAATTTTAAATCTACTGGTAAGGATTTTTTTGTTTTTCAGTTATAACGTTAGTCCTATAATCGTCTGTTGCCAACAACGCACCACTATCGTCATTTCTTTCTGATGACGATTTTGAGAAGGTCTTGAAACGTTAATGGACTTCAGAATGTTATTATCAAAAGTTGAACATTGAGGACTAGAAAGGAAATATGAAAAATACGCAGGACACAAAAAAAAAAAAGACAGAAAAAAATATTAACAGGGGAGAGAATTCAGTTATAAATTGATGTTACCCCCCTTAGTTTAATTTATATCATGATACGAAACAAGGGAGGAAACAATGCTGTTAGGTTATTTATTGATCAACTACTTGAAGAGAAATGGATGTAAAGCAGTGATTATATAGTCCAACGTTGTTTATGCACTTTTTAAAGAATTGGTGGCAGATGAGACATTTTACAGAGAGTTTAGGTGTTAAAGATTAAATATTATATAGAGAATATGGTGAGTGAGATGAAACAGTGTACATGCAAAAATCTGAAGGGTTTACTAGTACTTGTGCCATGATAAAATGCACTTAGTACACTCTGTAAGTGGTTGGTATTAAGGACATCCAACTGCAGAAATCATACCTAAAGTAGAATTTATGAGTGGAATGCGGTCCCCAGCTTAACTAGAGATGGGGGCAACAACAAAAATAAGAATGGACTCAGACTGGGAATGACCCTTCCAACCCATGAAAGCCTGTTTAATGAAGTAAAATAACTGTCAATTTCAGGGGCTTGTCTCTCAGTTGGATATACATAAGATACTCTCTCTCTCTCTCTCTCTCTCTCTCTCTCTCTCTCTCTTTCTTTCTCTCTCTGCATTTTTCTCATTCAATAACCCTACATTGGTAACTTTTCCATGTTACTAATGCATCGTTGAGGGCAAATGCATTCTCATTCTGTATGAATACACACACATAGACACACATATCAAAAAGAGAGGCAGAGAAAGGAGGAGAAGCAAGGATGAGAGCAGGGTCAAAAGAGAGATCTGTTGAGAAGAAAATAAGAATGAAAAAAGATATTTAAACTGAAAAATAGTGTGGAAACAGATACACCAAATAAGAAAGAAACTGTTTTGTAAGATCTGATTTAAATATAGATTCTTACTACTGTTACAGGAATCTAAGTGATCTGAAAGAAATAACTTAAGCAATAAATTTCCTTAGCAGGTCTAACCTACTACAAACATGTACCATGAGAAATATTTATTATATAACTATTGTGTATTGCAGATTAAAGCTGAAGGTAGCCCCGAGGAAGTATTTTACCAAGTGGAGATGGTCTTCAAGGAGTGCTGCCCTAAACTGAGTGAGTATATATTTGTCCTTCTTGAAGATATTAAAATTGAGGTATAGAGAAAGGTAAGGGTAGTTAAAAACATCTTTCCGTAATTGAGCACGCCAGTTGATGTATTTATTATAAAGAAAACGGTGTTAAACAGGGAGGTAACTCGTGTAACCTTATTTCATTAACTGAATTTTGTTAACGTTTTGATTCTCCTTGATATTATGCCTTACCATCTGAAAAAGGAAGGATACATCAGGAAATGCACCCCTGGATATACTATTAGATAGGGTGGTCATAGTGGAAGCCTATGATCATTGACATATCCAGTTAGTGTTGAGCAGGATGTAAACAGTAGCAACAACTAAATCACTTTACCCCACTGCATTAGAGTGTTGCATGCTACACCTCTGCAATACATTGTATACGCCAACACTACTCTGTTGTACAAGACACTTTACAGTTCCATTCTGCATATCTACACTATATTTTTCGCTCCTTACAACTACACTATCATTGCTCCATTCTACACTACTGCGTTAAATAGTCCCACTCTGCATCTCTTTATATCAATACACTACATTGTTTCACACTGTATCACCACACAATCACCAACACACTATATTTCTAGTATTTACTTCAGCTTCATTTCAAGATGAAATATAACTGTGAATTTAAATTCAGAGTGTAGATATATATAGAACTAAATGTTGTATGACCGTATTCTGGTCATGGTGTCTGCTTCCATTTAAGTGAACTGTTGATAGTTAAGTGCCTTAATTAAGGACAGAGGATAGTGAACTACACCACACAGTGCCTAGCTTTGGTTAGGTAGATTGCACTGTTAAGTGTCTTGATCATGGACACAGTACATTGAATTATATCATACTGTGATGCTTACAACTAATTGGCTAGTTAACTGTATTAGTCCTAGTTATGATTTAATACCAAATTATCCCTAACTATTTGATGCCCTTAAGCCAAACATCTAATAAAAACAAATTTTTCTTTTGATGTTGTAAATTCTTTAAAGCAAATGAAGATCAATGTCGTAGCTGTTAGCATCCTTCCCATTGACTTACCCAGGTTAATATCTGTAACAAATGTGTGGTGAATAAGATTGGGATGGATTGCAAATCTAAGAAGGATAAGTTTTGCTACATTCAGCTTTTCATTTCATTTCCAGAACCTTGCTTGGATGAATGCAAAGTCATCTTTGTTGTGGGTATGTACCCTTTTTTTACAACTTGAACCCTTTAGTATTTAAACTGGCCATATCCAGCCCAAATATTCTACTTCTTTCATGTTCAGCCTCTCACACCTACTGCCAAATGTCATTCTAAGCAGCCACATCATCAAAATCTTAAAGCTACCAGATAATGCATGATTACTTCAAAACAGTGTGAATCAAAAAGCATTAAATTTGATAGAGTAATCTGAAAGCTAAAGAGTTAACCTTTCCACAGTCTTGTACTTGCCAAACTATTTTGGCCATTTCAGTTAATGGCAGTCTGACTTTTCCTTATAATAAAGATTTAAAAAAACTAATAACTTACCAGATTTAGCTGGTCAGAAAGTATGAGGTGCCAATATGACTTCACTATACTCTAGATAGGTGTGTGTAGTGAAACCTGGATTAAGTGAGTCACTGAGTGCCAAGTTAGAATTTGAAGTTTGAAATTAGGAATGTATTGAGTTCATCAGGCATTTCAGATAGCAAAACAGGTAAGCTAATTATGACAAGTGGTAAAGCCAAGTAAAATTGGTACATTTAAGTCTGTTACATCACTAAAAACTGTCTGAGGATTTATTTATCCAGCTTTTCTAACACACCATTACATAAGGTAAGTCTGTTTTCCTGGCAGAGTATAAAGAGGGTGTTATAACATTATTTATAACAGTTTGTAGTTGAGGCAATGAGAGTCTCTTTACATGGTCATTCAATCTGCTAGAAATAACAGCAAAATTTCCCTTCATCATAACCACTTAAAAATGGAAGTTCACATTGGGTAATGTAGATCTAAATACACTTTGTCTGAAAAAACAGTGATCACAGCTGAAATGTTTTTGATCCTAGCTATCTTGGATCAAGGTTAGGTTGACTTTGGGCTAAAGAACAGCACCTGCTTGTAGTTGTTCACACAATGTTTTCTTTTTTTCCCCACTAACAACAAATTATGTCCTCTACTAATTAATTCTTCATTATTTATCCAGGTGGTCCAGGTAGTGGTAAAGGAACCATGTGTGCCAAACTGGTACAGCATTATGGCTTCTGTCACCTGTCATCTGGAGACATGCTTCGTGAAGAAGTTGCTTCTGGCTCAGCTAGAGGCAAGGAACTCAATGAGACTATGCAGAAAGGTGAACTTGTGCCAATGGTAAAACTGTTATATTTCATTATTTTTCATGTTCTTGTTACTGTTTCCTGAGTGTAGAAGGAGGGGGTTACTTTGTCGACTCTAATAGGCTAAGTAGAATACTCTCTCTTTTACTCTTTTACTTGTTTCAGTCATTTGACTGCGGCCATGCTGGAGCACTGCCTTTAGTCGAACAAATCGACCCCAGGACTTATTCTTTGTAAGCCTAGTACTTATTCTATCGGTCTCTTTTGCCGAACTGCTAAGTTACGGAGACATAAACACACCAGCATCGGTTGTCAAGCGATGGTGGGGGCACAAAAACAGACACACAAACACACATACATATATATATATATACATGTATACGATGGGCTTCTTTCAGTTTCCGTCTACCAAATGAACTCACAAGGCTTTGGTCGGCCCGAGGCAATAGTAGAAGACACTTGCCCAAGGTGCCACACAGTGGGACTGAACCTAGAACCACGTGGTTGATAAGCAAGCTACTTACCACACAGCCACTCCTGTGCCCTAATGGGATAATTGCTGATATTATTGACTAATTAACTATTCTTTCAGTGGAGAGAACAGTTTAAATAGTTGTCTTGGTGACTGTAACAGTAAGGCGGGCTAACTAAGGTAGTAATGTTAGAGTAATCCATGATGATATTATTTGTAATAGAAGTGATGATGTAGTTGCAGATAGCAGTAGTGGTGATGGTAGTAATAATAGTAATGGTAACACCAGCTGTAGTGAGAGTACTATTGGTAGTGATAACAGTGTCCTGGGTATGACTTTAAACTGCATCAGATAGTGGAGCCCTGGTTTGAAAATTCCAGGGCTCCGAGAAGTGTGGAACCACCTCTTAGCCACTATTGTACCCAGGTCTGCTCTGACCTTAAGTAGTAGCACTTGTCAGGTTCAAGTTCTGGGTTAATTAGCATATTAAGGCTTGCCTGTCTATGCATGTGGAGACTGAATTTAGCTGATGATTCTGTGGAAGAAACCTTCAAGGTTCAAGTGGAGGGAAAGGTGACTGCAACAACAAATTGTGGTGTGCAGAGAGCAGGATGCAATAAGACATCTTTGTCATCCACTGTGTCTGTCTCCATCTCCAGTTGTCTTTATACTGTTTTGCTTCTGGATTGAAGATTGTCATGGACAAGAGAGTGGGGGTGACGGTGTGCTACTCTACTTCACTTTACACAAAGTCGTTGCACAAGTCATACACTCATCCCTAAGTATGAGCAGATGGTCCTCGTCACTTTGACAGGCAAACATATTTTGGCAATAGTTATTCATAGTTATTTAGTGGTGTTGTGTGGCGTTTAGTGGCAAGGGTGTAGTTGGTGGTGTTGGTGGCGGTGAGGGGGGGGGGGTA
The DNA here is from genome assembly GCF_046866305.1 of Octopus bimaculoides. Taxonomy (NCBI): domain Eukaryota; kingdom Metazoa; phylum Mollusca; class Cephalopoda; order Octopoda; family Octopodidae; genus Octopus; species Octopus bimaculoides. The sequence goes on along the minus strand of NC_142929.1, from coordinate 187,681,872 downwards.
TATTGATCACTATTTCTGAGCCTTCTGTAAGTCAGTTTGTAACAACAAGAAAAACTCAACTGAGATATGTTGAGGCAAAGATCAAACTCTTCAAAGAAAGTTATGAAACCTAAAGGATGAGGCCAAAAAATTTCAGGAGTTAGTTATAGACTCTAACCTAATTTCCAATAACCTGTTATTGCTAATGTTTGCTTTTAGATAGTGTTTGAGTTAGGATTAACTATTTGGCCTAACTTGTCGTTAGGTTGAAATATTAAAGAGTATCATTGAATGTTTGGGTCCACTAAATTTGGATATATGTTTGGAGTTTCTTACAAAAATATCTAATTTAGATGTTATTCTTAAAAAAGCTCTGTGTAAAGTTTGCAATATCAGACGAGTTAAGCTTTTGCTGTAGTTGTGTATTTAAGTATTATGAACAATGCTTAGAAATGGTAAAAGTATAGACCAGGTAACAGCTCTAAGATCTTTCTTTGATTACAGATAATTAATGAGTTTTATGTTGTAGTAAATGGGTAAATGGGTAAGTTCATCTGTTTGCTAGGAAACAATTTTATACATGTCGAGTCAGGAAACAATTTTATACATGTCAAGTATATGTATAAGATCTTATCAGTTGACTGAGTTACATGTAACACTCAATCTCCACTCTCACAAACATCCACTCATTTTTTTTTCTACTTTCATTGCATTTTCATCTTGCATCAATTCACTTTTTATGTGACCTTCTCTCCCTGTCATCCACTCTCACTTTAACCTCATTCCATTTTTCTCTAATCACAGACAGTGGTTTTACAGCTTCTTAGAGAAGCTCTGGTCAGCAGGTCATCTTACACCAAATGTTTCCTCCTTGACGGTTACCCTCGGGAGTTGCAGCAGGGTTTGAAATTTGAGAATGAGGTGAGATATAATATACATGCACGCACGCCCACACACACACACACAATTACAATACTATCAGAATGAGAGCTCAACACTGCATTTGGTGAATAAATATTCTTTATTTATGGATTAACAATGTTACCAATGCTTTATGTAGAAAGAATTTTCATGATCTCGTCCTAAATGGAAGTGATTACCAGCATGTTTTAATAGATTGCTTGAAGATTGTGGACATTCTTTCCACATTAAATCATTGGTAGTGTGATCAATCCACAAATATATAGTCAAAGGGTAGTACAATCTGAAAGATCCTGGTATAGGAAGTTAATAAGCTTCAAACATGTACACAGCTCGTATAGATGACAAATGAAGGTGCATGACTTAGTGGTTAGGGTATTCGGCTCACGATCATAAGGTTATGAGTTTGATTCCAGGTGGCATGTTGGGTCCTTCAGCAAGACACTTTATGTCATGTTGCTCTAATTCACTCACCCAGCAAAAATTAGTTGTACCTGTAATTCAAAGGGCCAACCTTGTCACATTCTGTGTCACACTAAATCTCCCAGTGAACTATGCTAAGGGTACACATGTCTGTGGAGTGCTCACCCACTTGCATGTTAATTTCATGAGCAGGCTGTTCCGTTGATCGCATCAAATGGAACTCTCATCATCATAACTGGTGTAGTGCTAGTTATAGATGACAATATATGATAAAGTGGACAATGTATAGTAAAAAGAGTTTAGTAAACGTCGTATGTTATACACTTCATCCCATAATGAAATCAACAGAAATTTCAATAAATTAACATTCTCTATACAACTCATGGTTTAGCAACAAAAATTGTCAGATATGTGAATCAAAGTTCAAGAATGTAAGGAATGGAAACGGTAAAGAAGGACTACATATGTTTCATAGCTAAACAAAGTGTGTTACATAACTTGTAACCCACACAAAACCCATTTAGCTAATCCTCAGGTCTGATTACCTTCAAGACACTAAAATGTGGCCACAAATGTCATGGAAATTGATGTCATGTTTGTTTTGTGCTGTCTGGTGGTTTGCATGTATGCCAACATTCTTTAGTGTCCTCACATTGACAGTTTCTAAGACAAGTGGAGCTTCATATGTGTACCACATGAGTTTTCTGTAAGGATTAATGAATGAGTGACTGAGCATATATAGAGAAGTTTTGTTAAGTTATTCTGTCTCCATATATCTTTTATCTTTTATTTGTTTCAGTCAACGGACTGCAACCATGCTAGGCCACTGCTTTTAAGGGTTTGGTTGAACAAATCAACCTTAGTACTTATTTTCTGAAGCGACATGCTTATTCTATCAGCCCTTTTTGTCAAAGTGCAAAGTTATGGGGGATGTAAACAAACCAACACCAGTCATCAAACTGGTGGGAAAGAAACACAAGCAAAGACTCACACATGAATATATATACACACGCACACACACACAACAGGTTTCTTTCAGTTTCTGTCAATCAAATCCACTCACAAAGTTTTGGTTGACAAGGTTCCATGCAGTTGGGTTGAACCTGGGACCATGTGGTTTTTAAGATAAACTTCTAACCACACAGCCATGCTCATACCTATACATGCTACACCAGGGATGTCTATCATCTCCATTGTAGGAGTTGCAAATATTCCTTTCAATAAATCTAGTAATAATGGCCTACATCTAAATGGTAAAGAAGGTTGTTTCTTTTTCCTATTCACAGAAGCCAGAGTTAGCTTCTTTATTCATATACGGGGCATTCAGTTCATGGAAATGGTGGCTATATAAAGACGTGTGTTTATGGCCATTCACTATAGATTGGCTTAGTTCACCATTAGTTTATTTGTTTTGGCTACTACCTTAGGTTTAGAGTTTAATTGCTCAAAATCTAATCCAGTTTCTAGAGAGAATTTTGTTGTTGTGGATATAATTTAGTTGCTGCTTTTGCATGATCACAATAAACAAGGGCACTGGATAAGACATAATGTTTCACTAAGTACAACTATAAATGAAAATCTGTTTATCAGAGCACATTCAGCTTTGCGGCATAAGTGGACGATGAGTGAGGGAGTGTGTGTGTGTGTGTGTGTGTGTGTGTGTAACATGTAAATGTGAACAACTGCTTTGTTGTTTGTTGTGACAGATTAAATGAACTCAGAAGGGCAGTGGTGGGGAAGAATTCCATTGTCCATCATTGACCTTATACTGACTGCAGTCAGTAATGCTGCTATCAACACAGGATAGCCTGATTCATTTTGATTGAATAAAATAGTGATATCGATTTACTTTGGTCTGCTAATTTTGTTTATTACTTTATTATTCCAAGTGTTGGTCTGTTTGTACTGTTTCTGTCATTCTCTGACTTGTGTCATTTTCCCCACTTTTCTGTTAACTTTTGCATTATTAGATTACCGAGTGTGCTGCTGTGCTTAACTTCACTGCTCCAGATGATGTGTTGGTGGCACGTCTGTTGGACCGAGGTAAGACCAGTGGTCGTGATGATGACAATAAAGAAACCATTATGAAGAGACTTGTGACCTTTCATGAAATCACCCAACCTGTTATAGATCACTATCAAGACCAAAATAAAGTTATTAATGTAAGTATCACTGTTGATGTTCTCACTTTGTAATTCTAGAGAGAGAACTGTTAGAGTAGGACATTGCTGTAGTGAGCAGCACAAATCAAATGAGAGGGTGTTAAATGTTATTCATCAGATATGTGACATTTCATCTGCTGACTGAATCACCACTTGCATGGTATGAGACAAACTGACTACAAGTCAAATAGTGACACATTCACTCGCACACACTCGCATGCATGCACACACACATGCAGAGTCACACTCACACACAAATACAAACAATAATCATAATTCAAATTCAATTCTATCCTTTTGCGTTTAGCTTATGAGACTCCATGCATACTGAACACGATTCTGCAATGAGGTACATATGTTTTGGCAAAAAATAATGATCAGGTACCATGTCATAAAATACTCCTTGTGACTCAATGTAGTGTGTCTAAGGAGTTGTGCTATTATTTAACTTCAGGTCAGCACTGATCAGACAGATGTGTGATCAACAGCATTCAAGCTGTGACTGTCCAGTCTTGTTTTCAGAACTAGTGTTTCTATCTCTTTCAGTCAATATTTAGAGGATTTTTTAGTGCCTGGTGCATGTTTCTGCAGCTTTTATCCTGTCACAAAGCGTTTTTCTCTTTCTCACTTCCATATGCAGAATCTATCAAACCATCACTATCTCCAATCCCATCGGGTCATCTAACTAGTTCCTTCTCTTGACAACCCATCATACACCTATATACTATGCAACATCTTCCCTCTTCTCAGACCTCATGGCATTTCAAATCAGCTGACTAGTCAAAACCTCAACCATTCTATGCTAATTATTCCATGCAGTATATGCATTTCCTTCATAACTTATCAGAGGTAGTTAGACAGGTGACTAAAACTCTCTGTTTAGACATGCTCCTCTACATCAAAATCTCATAATCCCAAATCCCCTGAGTAGTTTACACATAAATGTGCTGCAGTAGTTCATGCAAAGAACATGGCCTACAATACTTCCAAAGAGTCATCCATTTTTACAAACTGGATGGCTTTTACCAAGGACTGCAACTCTTGAAATATCATCATCCAAATAACAAAGAAAATGCCTGACCAATTTGAGTAGCTTATTGTCAATCATCACATTTGAAACTTGAGTATGTTCTGTCCTTAGCTTTGGCTGGAATAAAACTTCAGTCTTCTTGATGCTGGTAGAGAGTTCAAATGCTCAAGCTACCACAGCATGCCTGTCAACTATTTTCTGAATCCCTCAAATGCATGAGAAATCAAAGTTCAATCATCAGCAAACAGAAAGTCACATAGAATCTCTTCCATAGTCTTTGCCTTTTTAGGTTTAGTAGACTTCCTTCTGTGTGAAACTGAAATTTTAAACTTCCATGGTAATCCTTAAAAGTGTAGTGAAACCACCTCTCTCACGGTTTTTTATTTTACAAATGCGAGCGTAGCAGGGAACAACTCTTTCCTGCCTTTCTGTGTCATCACCTGACTGACTTTTATTTTCGCGGCATTTGCCTCCAGGCCGTTCGCGCCAGGACGCAAACCGACCAACCGTAGCCAATAATAAGGTCACGCGAGAGAGTGTTTCTATGATGCTCTCTGGAGCCTCCTTGTACCTATAAATAGCCTAAATTATCCGCGCCAGTTCGTCGCGGCTTCAGATCGGCTAAGATCTGGTCGTTGACCACACACGTAACACAACCAGCCAGTTTCCAGCGACGACATCAACAGCATCGTTCAACTTCCCCGGCGTCAACACGACTCTACGTACACAAGCTACCAAACAGCCTCCGCAGCTTCTTAACCCTGTTTGTGTGATTTGCTCACCACGAAATTAACAGCCAGAACTCAACCTGCGAAGAACATCTGTATCAAGAATCCAGCCCGGCATCGAAGCCTCAACTGCACGAAAAGTGACTTAGCTCTGCCGCAACCTTAACCTCTTATATACAGACAATCTAACTACTGTGTACCTTAACAGAACTGGTATCTTATTATCCTGTGTTACAGACTCTTTCTACGCTTTGTATCTCTTGCATTCACATACATGTATTTGTATACACACTCTTTTGTTTACATGACGGCCTGTCTTATATTGTGTTTTATTATGTCGCATTCACTCACACACAGACATACAGTTTAATGCTCCAATAAATCTTACTGTTATACATTTTTATCGGTTGAGTCAATATCATTTTCCTTACTAGCATTCCTTCGCATTCCACATGCGAATTCTCTATGTTATAGTATTATAACATATATCATATAGTTTTGTGTCGACCGTGTGACGTGTTTAAAAGGGAGCCTGTTTTCCATTCGTCACCATTTCTCCTTTGGTTCGCACGGTCGTTCTACAAAAGCATGTTGGAGCATTATCCAAAAAGAATATGGAAAAAAGTACAGGAGTTAAAACACTGCCCTGTTTGGATCTAGTGGCAACAGAAAATGCCTTTGTCCATTGACTACTAGATATCACTGTTGCCATTGTTCCCTCATGCAAAGACACTATTACCCTTATCATTTTATCCGGAAAACCAACTTTTGACAGAATTTTCCAGAGCACCTCATGATTCATTGTTTCAAGGGCCTTGATCAAGTCAACAAAGACTGCACAGTGTTATGCTCACAAGCTTTTTCGTGAACATGTGGAAGGACAAAAATCACATCAACTGTGCCTTACCCAGCCCGAAATCCACACTGGGTTTCAGGATATATGCTGATTTAAATCCTCTCCTTCAAACACTCACACTTCAAAATAAACAGGAGTGACCCTCATACACACACACACACACACACACACACGCGCACACACACACACATATGTATGTATGTACAATTGTGTATGGTCGTAATTCCTGCATGCTTCACACTTTATTGTCTAGAAAAGGAGGACAGATAGCTAGATGGAAATAAAGAGTGAATTGTAGATAGAAGTAAAGTAAGAAATAATAAAAAAAAAATAGGGAGAATATATGACTGGATTATTTCACTTTATCTTTTCAGATTGATTCTAACAACACAGTGGATAAAGTGTTTGAACATACCAAGGAAGCTATGAAACGTTTTGCTTCATGAATTTTAACAACAGCATCAATGATATTGAGATTTACTTCTCTTACAACAATTGCATACCTTCTTTTTTGTTAATTATCACTAATACTTATTATTATTATTATTATTATTATTATTATTATTATTGTTATTGTTATTGTTATTGTTGTTGTTGTTGTTGTAGTTATAACAACTGTTGTTATTATTGCCATTTTTATAATCTGTTATTGTTAATATAAATACTAAATTAGAATGTTATTGTTACTGTTTCCATGAAAGTAGATGAAAAATATTCAAATTTGTTCTGTTCGTTGTTGTTCTTGTTGTTGTGCATTAGACTACATGTTTAGTGATAACAGCCTTGTTACTGCTATTATCATTATTATTATTATAAGATTGGCAGATGGCACCCTTGGTTAGAACATTGGACAAACTGCCTTACAACACTTTCCCTACAATGTTCAAATCCCACTGGTGTCAACTTAACCTTTCATCCTTCTTGGCTCAATAAACATCTGATTGGCCCTTTACCACTAAAATATTTGGGGTTACATGGATTCACTACACAAATTTGTGACCTTAAGCCAATATAAGGAAACATTGTTTCTATTATGTTTATAATTAAATTCGCTGTTGCTGGTATTGTTATTTACTGCTGCAGTCTTCTATAAATTATATTATCTAATAATAATAATAATAATAATAATTAAGATATTAATAATGGTTTCACATTTTGGCACAAAGCCTACAAGTTCGTGGGAGGGGGTAAGTTGATAATATCAACCACAGTGCTCAACTAGTAATTGTTTTATCAACGCTGAAAGGATAAGTCAATCCCAGCAGCATCTGAACTCGGAATGTAAAGTTGGAAGAAATACTGCTAAGCATTTTGTCTGGAACGGTAATGATTCTGCCAGATTGCTGCCTTAATAATAATAATGATGATGATGATGATGATGATGATAATAATAATAAAAAATAATAATAATGATCATAATAACTAAGCTTATATATATATATACATAAATTTATTTATGTATAACTATTTATATTTATATTTAATTATTACAAACTACTTGGATGTAATTAAATTTCTTTTAAAATTAAATTTGATTTTATATTTGATTACAATTCATCCAGCATTGGTCACCATTTTTATAGTATTTCATTGCCACACCTGCACACACACGCACACACACATATATGTAAGCATACACAGAAACATGTAAATGCTTACACATGCATATATATATCTATATATATATATATATATAATCATGTATATGTATGTATAATATATATACATGTGTGTATGCATATGTATCTTTATGTATATGTGTGTGTATTATATATGTGTATGTATATATACTTTATATATGTGTATATATGTATATATTATATACATATATGTAAAATTATATATATATATATATATATAAATAATATATACTTATATGCATATACCCATACATATATGTACATACCTACATCTATATGTATACATACAAGCATATATGGGTACAGGACATCACAAAAAACGTTAAACACAATGAGAAACGAAAACAAAGACGAAGACAGAAAACAAACTTTTTTTTTCAAACAACGAGAAAAACAAACAGAGAAACGAGACATGCAACATAAAGAATATTACCTTTCTTCAGTTGTCCCTGCTGCATCTACTCTGAGTTTCGAAGGCAAGGACAATACGTGACTTCGTTGGAACAGTCCTTCCCGCAAGCAAATTAATTAAAATTTGGAAATTTTTGCAGAGGGTGAAGGTGTAAACAAGAACAGGACAGTGAGAACAAGACAGTAAAAACAAAACAGAACAGTGAGAACAAAAGGTATGTAAATAAATTATACATATATGTATATATATATATGATATATGTGTGTACGTATATATATTATGTATATATTGTGTATGTAAATATGTATCTATATATATGTATATATATTATATGTATATGTATACATGTAGATATATATATATATATATGTGTATATATATATATGGATATATATATGTATATATATTATATATATATATATATGTGTATATATATATATGGATATATATATTATATATATATATATATATATATATATATATATATATATATATATGTATATATATATGTATATATATATGTATATTATATATATATGTATATGTATATATGTATATATATGTATATATATTATATATATGTATATATATTATATATATGTATATATATTATATATATGTATATATATTATATATATGTATATATATTATATATATGTATATATATTATATATATGTATATATATTATATATATGTATATATATTATATATATGTATATATATTATATATATGTATATATATTATATATATGTATATATATTATATATATGTAAATATATTATATATATGTGTACATATATATATATATATATGTAAATATATTATATATATATATGTATATATCTGTATATATATATGTATATATCTGTATATATATATGTAAATATGTTATGTATATATATGTATATATATATATATTATATATATATGTATATATATAAGTATATATATATTTATATAGAGAGTTCAACACAGACTGTATGACGCATGTGTACGGAAGACCTGGGATGAGGTGCTGAAGCACGACCTTCGAACATTAGGCCTCACCGAGGCAATGACTAGTGACTGAGACCTTTGGAAATATGCTGTGCATGAGAAGACCCGGCAAGCCAAGTGAGACCATAAGCCATGGCCTTTGCCAGGGGTGTAGCCAGCCCACTTATATGTACCTTTCCTTCATAGGACACGAAACTCCGCTTGCAAAGACCTGTTGAGGCAAGCGAAAGTGAAATCGTGATGGCACCTATGCCCAGCGTCGCCTTCTTGGCACGTGTAAAGACATTCGAGCGAGATTGTTGCCAGTGCCGCTGGACTGGCTCCTGTGCAGGTGGCACGTAAAATACACCATTTTGAACGTGGCCGTTGCCAGTACCGCCTGACTGCACACTGACATTACACATCCATCGGAGCATACTGGCTTCATTCCTTGAGAGCCTACGCATGTCTTCAGCAGTCACGGCCCATGTTTCACTGCCATGAAGCATGGCTGTTCGTGCACATGCGTCATACAGTCTGCCTTTTACTCTGAGAGAGAAAGACCCTTTGTCACCAGCAGAGGTAAGAGCTCTCTGAACTTTGCCCAGGCTATTCTTATTCTAGCAGCTACACTTTCAGTGCACCCTCCCCCACTACTAACTTGGTCACCTAGATAGTGGAAGCTATCAACTACGTCTAGTTTTTCTCCCTGGAATGTGGCAGAAGTTGTTTTCTGCACATTTACAGTGTTTATAGCTCCTGAGTATCTGCTACATACAAAAACTAACTTCCTAGTTAACCTTCCTTTGATATTGCTGCACCTCTTATTTGTCCATAGCTTGCACTGGGTGCATCTTATAGAGTTTCTACCTACGCCTTTTCTACAGATCGAGCAGGGCCATCTACCTGAAGGGGTTTGTGTTTTTTCTATCTTCCTACTTATTAGGACTTTGGTTTTACCTACATATGTACATATATATATATGTATGTGTGTGTATGTGTGTCCCAACATCGCTTGACAACCGATGGTGTGTTTACATCCCTCCTAACCTAGCAGTTCGGCAAAAGAGACCAATAGAATAAGTACTTGGCTTACAAAGAATAAGTCCTGGGGTCAATTTGCTCAACTAAGGCGCTGCCCCAGCATGGTCGCAGTCAAAATGACTAAAAAGAAAGTAAATTATAAACACACGAACACACATATATATGTACATATATATATACACACACACATCTGTATATGCACACACACATATATACACACGCACATATATATTTATACACACATTTATATATATAGATACATATATATACATCTATATATACATCTTTATATATATATATATATATATATATATATACATACATCTCTATACATATATATTTATATATATCTATATATAAGTATATATATTTATATATATATATATATATATATATATATACCGGAGTAAGCACTTTCTAACAAAACTGTCCAATGAACGGGAACGTGAAACTCAGAGTAACAGTCTTTTGTTATATTTCTGCTGCTTTTAAATAAAGTATATATATATATATATATATGTATATATATGTTTATATATACCTACAATAAACAAAAGAACCTGCTTGGGCATGTTTGTTTGGTTTTTTTTATGTCCATATCAACTCACCTAAATTCCTGTTATACCCACTCTTTACGCTGCTGATTTAGCCTGCAATAAATATTTTGGAGTGTATGATCAAATCATTTGAGCACTACTACATCTCTTCTATGTTGAGCATCTGTGCATCTCACCTGTTGACTCTGTGTGTGTGTGTGTGTGCCTGTGTTTGTTTGTTTGTGTGTGTGTGTGTGTGTGTGTGCGCATACACGTGTGTGTGCATACACGTGTGTGTGCATACACGTGTGTGTGCATACACGTGTGTGTGTAGACACTCTATCACACATTTGTGGACACATTTATGCCTGTGTGTGATCATTATTTGTACATCCTCACCTACTATATGTGTGCCACGTCACACCAATATTTATTAAATAATTATGTGCTTTTCTAACTTCTGAAAACCTTGAGCAGTTTTTATAGATACAAAAAAAAAAAAATAAGTATAAATTTAATAAGATAACTGCAGAAAATATTTAACACAAAATATCCATTCTGAATCTTATTCATATTTCTGTTTATGTATTTTGGGAGCATTTTTTCTATTTTCTATTTGATTGGTTTCAGGACTTCTTTGAGATTCAATACAGCCAAATATTTTGATGTCATCATGTTTCTTCAAATGAATTTTGTGAAATTTCCACATACTTCTACTCATCTGGTAGAGTTGGTATTTGGTATAGGAATTTGTAACCAGAATCTTACTATATCAGACATGACTTAACTACATCAGGCAATAGGTTTAAATTACACAACTCTTATATGGAGAGAATTAAGATTATATGGTCAGTTCAAATAACTTCAGTTTGTCATTCAGAAATATACTTCATTCTATATATCTTAATTCACCTGTCTGAGAGATGTAGATGCAGCTTATTCTGTGAATGATACCGGTGACAGTCCGGTGTTCCATCTTGCAAATGTATGTAAATTTGTAAGTCAACGCACTTAATCCCACACAAATCAATTTTAAAGTACTTTCCCAGTTGACTTGATTTTGAAAGGCTTAACTTTATATCCTATAGTATATTAAAAACACACAGCTCCATTAGAACACTACTCAACATAAAATAACTACTTTAAAGAAATACCATTTATTACAGATTCAAAGTCAACTTCACATGCTGCTACTTCAAATTGTAGGCCTAGGTCAACTCATAACTGCTAGACATCCATCTATCCACACAAACATGCATGCATATGTACGTACATACATACATATATAGGTGTGTAATTTGCCCTCAAGTATCTACTTTGGATCCAGAAACTTATTCTACCATTTGACGACTACATATACACAAATACACATATTTATATTTGTAAGGCTGTGTGGCCAGGTGATTAAAACATTGGACTCATGATCATAAAGTTGTGACTTTGATCCCTGGATTGATTGCCACATTGTGTCCTTGAGTAAGGCACTTCATTTCACATTGCTCTTGTCTACTCAGCTGTAAATGAATTATACCAGCTTTGTGCTGGTTTAGCTCTCTCTCTCTCTCTCTCTCTCTCTCTCTCTCTCTCTCTCTCTCTCTTTCTCTCTCTCTCTCTCTCTCTCTCTCTCTCTCTCTCTCTCTCATCCTTGATGTTCTGCTGAGTCGAGAGTGGGAAGGAAGAGAGGGTGTTTGTATCTGCTTGCAACTATATAAGCACTTATAACAGTTTGCAGAAGTGTGATGCATACTACCAGGCCATATTAATTTGCAAGTAACTGCTAAACATTTACACTCACACACACACACACACACACACACATTAAGCAATATACACGTCCACTTCTGACTCAAAGTTTCAACAAATACCCAAATAAACATAATATTTTCCAATGTTATAACTTTAACAATTATAATACATATGAAATAAAATACTCTAAAAAATCCAAATTCTATTTTCTTTGTTGTTTTATATTTCCAGTCATTCCTGATTGCATGGACATTTTCCTTGTCATTGTGGGTGTTGATGTTAATGTTGTTGTTGTTACATTACAGGAGAAAAAGGGATAAAACATCAAGCACTTGACAGTGTTATACACCATCTGTAGTAAGCCAGATTTGCTTTCATAGTTGAAAGAAGGCTGGTGTACTCATGACTTTTTTGTAAGGGATTCCAAAACTTGTGGTAGAAATAAAGGATGAAAACATAAAAACATGATTCGTGGATTGTTACACTTGTGGGAAGCAACACAACTCAATCAACTTGTCATCAAGCTGGAGATCTGATCTAACTTTCAAGGGTGGACACCCAAAGACCAAGTGGTAATACTGAAATGATCGACAGAGTAGGTTTATCATCCAGTCAAACTGGCAATCTTCTGAAAGGTTTCCATCCACCCAATATCACTTGAACTGGAACAAAGCTATCGTTGACAACACAACTGATGCACAATGAGATTTAATCCAATGACTATGATTATAAACATATATTATTATGATTGTTAATATTATCATTGTATTGATGTTGGTTTAATGAGCAAGCTTATGATCAGACATTCCAGACATGACCATCCCATCCTTTTAGAAGTATCTGGGAGTACATAATCTAACCATGTACTAGCTTGTTCACTGCTCCCCAGATAAGACATACCCAGCTTCATTATCTAATCAATAGCATGAATCAGCTGTTTATAAATTAGACTAACAATTAGTAAATAGGCTAATTTGCATATCTGTACTTTTGACATGTCATAAATTAAACATATTCATTTTATACCCAACATAAACCAGAAGAACTGAAATAAATTTAAATATTACAAAACCTCACTCTAGGGTAATTAAGGATGTAAACATATTCTTTCTCTACTATTGATGTGTGGAAAAAAAAAGAAAGAGTCTCCTGAAAGACTATTTCATGGTTTGTGGACCACTCTTCAGTCATTCAAAAAGGACTACATGTATTGTACATTGTTCATGTCTAGTCACTTGAATTGATTTCAGTATAAATTTTCTATTAGTTTCAGAAAGACGAAAGACTAAGCTAACCTCAGGAGGGTCTAAGATCAAAATGTGAAGAGATGTAATTAAATAGTGTTAAGTATTTTGCTTCATGCTCTCCTGATTCTAACATCCACAACTTTTTTTTAGAACTATGGAAAGTACATACTTCTGCATCACATGCTTTCATTAATTTTTAATACACCCAGAATAAGTCTTCTTTATTCTAACATAAGATCTTGAGTTAGGTTCTTCTTAAAACAATCATTGTGTAGGAAACTGATAAGTAATTCTAGTTTATATCACTATACTAGAATGATGTCATATAATAGCAAAGGTGGGAAAATGCACCAACTCCTTGCACTAATATTTATCCTGAACAGATTAAGTTTTCCAAAGAAAACACAAATAGCTTCTTTGCAAAGATTTGTAATTTTACCCTATATGTGTTTATTCAGCAAATTTAGCTTCTCAAATGTATCTGAAAGATAGAATATGTTACATTTAGCAGCTAGAATTTCTTCTTCAAGCTACTTACTATTCAGAAACATTACAACTTTGTTCCAAAGTTCAACAAAGGGACACAGGCAATTACTTTTTAAAGTCTATCACTGGATGTATAATCTTCAACGCAATAATTTAATAATTCATACAAGACTTTCCCATGCCTATTGATATTTTGACCATCAACTATCAAAGTATCAAGTGAATCCTTTTCTTTATCATGATGAAACGTAAGTCATAGAAAATGCATGTACAACAATCATATCTATAACAAGCTGCCATACAGTTTCCACCAACTAAATTCTATAAGCAATATGTTGGTTAATCCAAGATTCATATTAGAAGATGCTTACCATTTGCAAAACAAATATCTCAATCACAGCCAGAAACTTCTCTTGAACAAACATAAACACTAATCAAAAGTTATTTTCCAACTATAACTGGATTCAATTGTCAGCTCAGGAGACTGTTACAAATATTAAATCCAAAGGATACAATTATATTGAAGCATACAACATTAATAATTATAATTTTAGAATTTACTGGAGTCTTTAACAGTCATTTTGATGATAGGGCTTTATTGTTAAAAGTGGACAAAACAACAGTTTGAAAAACAAAGGTGAAACATTTCAGTTGCTACCATTGTGTTCTTGAGCTAAGTTCCAGTTATGAAAGTTTCAGAGAACTGAATTGAATACATAACTATGAAACTGTTGAGAATAACCTTGAATTATTTGACTATTTGAAAAAAAAATCTGTCAAAATGTGTGTGTGTGTGTATTTGTGTGTGTGTGTGTGTGTGTGTGTGTGTACTTGTGTGTGTGTGTGAAAGAGTGTGGCCTAGTCGTTAGTGTATTGCACTCATGATCACAAGATCATAGTTTTGATTCCCAGACCAGTGGTGCATTGTGTTCTTGAACAAAACATTTCATTTCATGTTTCTCCAATCCACTCAGATGCAAATGGGTAACCCTGTGAGGAACTGACATTCCATTCAGAGGGAACGTTGGCCTGTCCACCTAGCCAACTGTAAGGCACCATCCGAAAGCTACAGCAATGTGAAGAAGAGCTGTGTATAACATCTGATAATCTGACTGATACAGTTATACAGTAATAGATATAGATAGATAGATAGATAGATATAAACAAGAGGTTTGCCTCCCAGCCATGTGGTTTCAAGTTCAGTTTCAATGTATGACACTAAGGACAAGTATCTTCAACCACTTCTAAATGGAAATAGGGAGTGGGTCTGTGCTTTGGCAACTATAGATATGTTTGAGTGTCATTAGAACTACCAGGTTGAGTCAAAAGTCTTTTTTTATATTTCAAGCTTTAATTAATAGTTCAAATTGCATATGGAAAGCATTTGTTCATCAAAATATATGCCATCATATTCTATTGTCTGTTGCCATCGTCATGCCAGAAACTCAATTTCATGCCTATATCATTTGGCTCGTATGGAAGCAAAAAATTCCCTGCACCCATTTTCAACTTTATCTACATTGTTGAACTTCCTTCTATGCAGGAAATGAGTCGTGGTTCAGAAAAGGTGGTAATCTGATGCTGCAAAGTCTGGACTGTAGGTTGTGTGAGGCAGTATTTCCAGCCTCTCAAGTTTGTGCTTGGTCACATTCAATGTGTTCTGGGGTATTGTCATGCTTTAGGAGTGTGCATCTTTGATTGACCTGTCCTACATAGTGGACTTTCAAAATGTTGAGCATAAAGGTTAGCATTCACAGCATGACCATCTGGGACAAGCTCAAAGTGCAACACCCCCTCAAAATGCCACTAAACAAACAGCCTTCTATTCAAACTATCTTTGTTTGACAACAGATTCTGAAACCTGGCTAGAACAAATCCACTGATTTCTCTCATTAGGATCACAAAAATAGATCCATTTTTCATCCCTAGTTACAATTCAATACCAAAAACAGGTATCTCAACGATTTGCCAACAGTTGTTTGCAAATGTTCATTGAACCTGATCATTGGTTATTTCATGAGGAACTTCTCAACAGCATCTGTTCACAAAGTCAAACTTATAGAGGTATCGATTGATAGTTCTTTTTGAAGGACTAAGTTCTACCAACTGTGTACAAGTGCTTGTATTTGGTTGCTGTTCAACCACTTCAACCAAAGCTGATCTTCCACAACAGGTTTCCCTGACCTTAGTTTGTCTTTGAGGCTGGTGTCACCTTCCTTGAAATGTCTGAACAAGTTTTGTGGCACACATTCATTGATAGGGCCTCCCACATCATTAATTTCCTTTGCCACTGCCCTTGCACTCAGTCCTTTTTTTCCACAGGTAGCATAAAATGACTTTAATTGCAAAATTTTTACTACTCATTATCAAAGCTGTAAAATAAAGAATAAATAGTGTTATCTTGTGCGGGTGGCACATAAAATACACCATTTTCAGCGTGGCTGTTGCCAGTACCGCCTGACTGGCCTTCGTGCCGGTGGTACGTAAAAACACCCACTACACTCTCTGAGTGATTGGCGTTAGGAAGGGCATCCAGCTGTAGAAACTCTGCCAATTGGAAATATGCTGTGTGTGAGAAGACCCGGCAAGCCAAGTGAGACCTAAATCTAAGGCCTCAGCCAGTCCACTTATGCGTACCTTCCTTCCTTCATTGGATACTAAACTCCACTTGTGAAGACCTGTTGAGGCAAGTGAAATCGAAATCGAGTTAAATTGGACACTAAACTCCACTTGCGAAGACCTGTTGAGGAAAGTGAAATCAAAATCGAGTTAAATTTGACGTCTGGCACCCATGCCAACGTCGTCTCCCTCATTGGACATGAAACTCAGCTTGCGAAGACTTATTGGGGAAAGCAAAAGTGAAATTGTGATGGCACCTGTGCCCAGCGTCGCCTTTCTGGCACTTGTGCCCGCAGCATGTGTAAGGACTTTCGAGTGAGATCGTTGCCAGTGCCCCTGGACTGGCTCTTGTGTGGGTGGCACATAAAATACACCATTTTCAGCATGGCCGTTGCCAGTACCGTCTGACTGGCCTTCTTGCCGGTGGCACGTAAAAACACCCACTACACTCTCTGAGTGGTTGGCGTTAGGAAGGGCATCCAGCTGTAGAAACTCTGCCAAATCAGATTGAAGCCTGGTGTAGCCATCTGGTTTCACCAGTCCTCAGTCAAACCGTCCAGCCCATGCTAGCATGGAAAGCGGACGTTAAACGACGATGATGATGATGATGATATTTTATATGAGGAAATAAATAAACAATTCAGCAATGATCAGACATGTTGTATCAAATTAATGTTATAACATAGAGGTTGCAAAAAATCATCAGCGAAAATACAAAATCCTTTTTGACTCGACCTGGTAAATAAGCTTGTCCAATTTTGATGGAACTAGCAGACAGTTCCATCCAAGAATGTAAGTCCCAACCACATGTGATTCAAACAATACTTGTATATCTTTACTCACTACAAGGGCAGTAATATTTCCTAATATAATAATGAGTGCAGTGTTTTTATATATTTGTATGTATATATAAGGAGATGCACTTGCATAGCAAGTGACCTGATCTGAGATCGTGTGCTGGAACGAAAACAATTGCAGCGTGGAAGGTGTTTATAAGTCATTTAAAATAACACACAAAGACCGTTAGATTCACTTCAACATTTAAATTTAATTTTCATATATTTAACTCTGTGCAGCACAGAATTTTGTCAGTGAACAGGTCGCAGTCTCAAAGCAATGAAAATATTTTGACAAATTAAATTTAAATGTTGATGTGAATCTAACGGTCTAAAGACCATTTTGCATCTAACAAGTTGTTATTGTTACAGCCTTGTTTTCAGCAAGAATGGATGCTTCTTTAATGTCATATGACCTTATTACTTGAATGTTGTAGACAACAGATAAAATTGTATCACATGTTTTTATTGACTATTTTCATCCAGTCAACTCTGGCATGTTATTCTTTTTCGGAAAGATCAATGTAAGCCTCTTTTCCTCACTCTAAGGAACCATTTTCTGACCATTTACCAGTGCTGAGATGAATACAGCAGAACTCAATAAACTGTGAAATTTCAAACTCTCATCACATCTAACACTATACTTACAAGTTTTCATATGACTAATTCTGTATTTGCATACACACAAACACATGTAAACCCTTAAACTGCCACTTTTTTTCTGTTATCCACATAGTTTTATTAACTACTCTTATTAAACAATAATTGTTTATGAACTCTTTTGTCAAGAGCATGTTTAAACTATTATGGTCTTTCTATACTTAGGCAGTAATATTCTGAAAACACTCTTTAGACAACAGCACTTGTTGAACAGTATACCATTGAATTATCAGCCATTTACATTTAATCATAATACTATTTGGAATTGTTAAGCATGCATTTACACCAGTACACTAATTATTGTATATATTCCCCATTGTTATTTTTATACACAGAATATTATTCTAGATTGAAATATAAAACCAATCCTTCTAGTTAGAGTGATTAAACCTTTAGCATTCAAATTACCCTGTCAAACGTAATGCTAATTTATTCACATTGTTTTGAATTAATCATGCATTATCCCTTAACTTCAAGATATCAATGATGTGGTTATTTATTTTTAG